>NC_132924.1:88695038-88995038 GCF_047675955.1 Chlorocebus sabaeus
AAATAAGAAGAATATTTATTTAATCCCCAACTGTTTTATGGAGAAACTACTGTGTGAAAATTACCTTACTAGATACAGAGGGCCAAATAAATTGAGATTAGATAGAATCGTATTCTGGAGAAAACATGTATCAAGCAGGTGAGCTAAGACATGTATACACTAAGATGGGCAGCTAGGCAGGATTATTATTATTATCAGAAAGAGTTAAGTCTGAAAAGTATAAGTCAAAGATTCACTGGAGTTTAGGGGAGAGACAAAGAGAAATGAAATACACACTCTTGGTGGATGACTGCAGCAGCTTTTATTAAGAAAGGGTTGTATTCTAGGTAGACTTTCCTTAGGTTTAATTGGCAGGGAGGATAGTCTCAGTGAAAAGAACAAGCAACATGTTTGAAAAAGGTTTGAAGTCTGGTTTGGCCAGTGTGTCATGACTTGTAGGTCAAGTGCATGACCCTGAAAATGATTACCCCCTTAAACTTTGTGCCCCTGGCACTCACTTGCTTCACCTTAGTCCTGGCGTTGCTGGCAAAAGCAGCGGGTTGGTACGAGGAAGATGAAGTTTCATACCATGAGCCAGACACTTTACATACATTATTTCATTTCATCCTCATAATAACTCTATGATATAAAAAAGGAAACCGAGTTTCATAGAGTTTAAACTAAGTAGTCTTTCTTTTTTCAAAGCCCTACCCATTTTTCTATATTAAAATAAGTGGTCTGTCCGTTTTAAAACTCATTGTTTTTAATATGAAAATGTATACTAACACCCCAATACATACCTTATATATGTAGCATTTGAGTTGCTCTGATTGAAGTAGAAGTGGATACTGGAGCCCACCCACACCACCTTAAGTCACTTGCCCTATTCCCACCCACATACCCACCCTGTCTGCCTACTTCCCGCTCTACCCATTCCTCTAGCGGAAGTACTTGAAGAATAAATTTTGAAAACTCTGCATCCTTTCAGTCATTTATTCAACAAGCTTTGAATATCTAGCATGTACTAGGAAATGTGCTATGTGGTGATAACAGAATGTTGACTACAGGTGATATGGCTCCTGCTTCACGATGCTAACAGTGTAACTGCAAAGATCCAGTGAGGTCACAGTGAAAGTGAAGCCAGAAAGGAGCTCTACAGAATTTGAATACTAAGCTAGTGTAGTTTATTTAACATCATTGGAAGTTTTTGTTATTGTATTTAATAGGGGAGTGATGAGTTTAAAATGCCACTTAGATATATTAACATAAGAGTAGAATATATAAGATGGGTTATGGCTCAAGGGGTGAAATTTAAAACTTCTGTAATTAGGAGACTGTGATAACAATATGAGTAGAACATGTCTAGTCTCAAGTCAGGTGGGAACATAAAGGGTGGAAAACAAGGAGGAATGTAAACCATAGTTGAGAAGGTGATATATGTTATTTTCAATGATAGTCTAATTGGTAGTGACTGATTGGATGTTGGGTTCAAAGGAAAAGGTGACACCTACATCATAGATAGAATTATGGAAACAGAAAAGCCAGAAAGATAAAAGGTGCTGACTTTTTATTATATTTTATTTGTTTTATACTTAAGTAAGTTCTAAATTATTGCCCTTTTACTCTTACAGACACACCCACTTCAGCTGACATAAGATGTGAGCTTCAATTCCAGAAACTCTTAGGCATTTACCAATGTGATCAAGGCATCAGTTGTCAGAGCAGGCCATTTGTGCAGCCAACATCAAATTAGCCAGTACTTGCTATGTTCCAGGCACTCTGCTTTGCTTTCATTGCCTTGTCCTCCAGGAGCTCACAGTCCACTGGGGAAGAGAAGCAGTTAGCAAAGCATTCTAATACAATGTGGAAAGTCGATAATAGAGAGAGGAATAAAGTGTCTTGGCTACATTAAGAAGGGAATACTAACCCTGCCTGAGGGAGCCCAGAAGGACTTCACTGAGGAAATAACATATGCATTAATCCTAGAAGAATGAGCAATAAGTAGTCTACCAGGCAGAGAATTTCATTGAAAAGAAAAAAAAAAGATTTTATGCATGGAGAGATAAACACCAAAATTATGAAAATGCAAGAGAGAATAGCATGTCTGGAGACTAATAGTAAGCAGTGTTGTGTTGTTCAAGTATAGTATATATGGTGTAGAATCATGGAAATCATGAAGAGAAGCCTAAAAAGTTTAGCTGAGGACAGATGATAGAGGGCTTTGTATGCTGGGCTGAAGAGACATTTTTCTTTCTTTCTTTCTTTTTCAAAATCTCTGTAAGAACAAATGTGTTAAAGATTTGGGGGTAAGGGTGTGATGATTAGATTTTTACATTAAAAATTATGTAACTGGCCACCTTATGGAAAATGGATTGAATGAAAAAATAACTGAGAGTAGAGATTATGTAGTTAAGTCAAGAGAAGATGACATTGTATATTAATCTGAATAAATGTCAATAGTCCAGTTTCAATTCAAGTAAACCAAGACTCAGTGGGCTTTCCTTTCAAAGGAAGATAATGTAGAGTAAGGAAATACAAAATCAGAAAACTGATTCTTGGTAATATAAAGAGCCATTTTGAAAAAAAATATCTGAAAATAATGATATCACAGTGACCAAGGGAAAGACATCTTTAAGAAGGAGAAAGCAATAAATAAGTTTAAAGACTGAGGAAGACTAAGTCAAATTAGAAGTAAAAATATTCATTGGATTTCTTAAGAGTGTGTTTTTTGATAATTATTTTTCATAATCATTTTTGAGGAGTGGTCAAAAGGATCCCAGGTTAGAGAAGGCCAAATAATCAATATATGGTAAGTAGAGTGTAACCTTCTTTATAACATTTTTCTTCTCCACCAGTCTTACAAATTTCATCACATGGTGATGTGAATAGTGAAAGAGATCATAGGAATCTTCAGACTTCTGATTGTGTCCAGATTACTTCCAGTTGTAAGTAATTTCCAGCAGAATCTAGAGTATTTATTCTCAGAACAGGATGTGGTGTTACTTATATTTAATTTTATAGGGGAAAATATTCTATACCAAGATTCAATTTATGTGACTTATTCCAAGTTAGTTTTGTGTACTTGCTAACTTTTTCGTTTCATCCTATCTGAAATATCTGTGTCTTCCAGTTTTTGTTTTAATACAAATCTACTTCTCTCACCACATAAGATAAAGGAGGTTGTGAGGAAGCAAAGAAAACCGAAATAAAACTAGTATACTTGTATTATAAGAGAACTACAATTCAGAATAGGGCTGTGTGCAAATATCCTTAATTAGTTGATAGTAATATAGAAAAAATTCTGACATTGAAGTCAGTTAATTTGCTTCTAGTCGTACTTTTGCCAGTATACCTTGTCTGACCTTTTGGTGTATTACCAAAACTGTTGGGACCTCAGTCCCTTTATTCTTAAAATCAGTGATTTTACTGGTTTATCTTTAAGCGGCCTGTCTATTCAGAATTCTATAGCTGGTTATCAATTTGTTAAAAAAAAAAATCAGTCACAGTTGATTTTTCATTATTTTTTAACTTTACTGAAGACCTCATAAATATTGTCACATCCCTTTTAAAGAACATAATATATAGCATTTAAAATCTACCATTTCTTAATTTTTGCTTCAAGTTCTCAAATATTTTTCATTTTAAATTTCGAAGGCATATTTTTAGCAGTATAAAAATTTTAAATTGTTATATCTTTTCAGTGAATTGAATTTTTTTATCATTCATTATTTATCACCTCTCTTTTTGGCTAGCAATGCCCTATCTTCTAAAGTCTACTTTATGAAATGATAATATAGGACACTAACATTTATTTTTGTTAGTATCTATTGGCTAGCAGTTTTTGTTGTTGTTGTTGTTGTTGTTACTATATAGTTGTAACCTTCATTTCATTCTGATGTCTTTATCTCTTAACCTTATAATTTGATATTTTTATGTTTACTATAATAATTGACACATTTGAAATAGTTTCTACCCTTTTAATTGGGCTTTCTATTTGCTCTTTTTTTCTATATGTCATTTGTTCCTTTCTCACTTTTTCTGAATTGATACAGAGTGTTTTTGTTGTTCTTTGCTTGCATGTTTATCTACTTAGCTCCCACATTTTTTCATTCTATTAGTTTGGAAGTTATTCATTCTACCTCTGCTTTTTTAGTGGTTATCATCAAAATATTAGCATGCAGATACAACTTTTCATGTCCTGAGTTAAGGAATATGTAGCCTCTGTTCCCAAACAATATGAGGATTTTAGACTGTATTATCTTCCAGCTTATATTTGTATCCAATACTTTTAATTCTGACATTTAATATCAATACATTTTGTCTTATACCATTAAGTTTTGTTTAAATTAGCCTTATGCTTGCTATTTTCTCTGATTAACATTTTTCTCTCACTTTTAGTTTTTTTAAATGATTAACATCTTCATGAAACTCATATTCTAAAAGTTTAGAAAGAGCTGTAGTCCTTTCTAATCTTTGCTTCTAGTAAGATCTCTTAACTATATCTATCTATCTATCTATCTATCTATCTATCTATCTATCTATCTGTATTTTTTGCTTCACTCTTATTCCTGAAAGGTGATTTTATAATTCTATGTTTGAAGTTATGTTTTCTCAGAACACTAAAGATATTATCCCACAGCTTTCTGGCTTCCACTGTTGCTATTGAAAAGTCAGGTAGTCTAAAGGTTGTTGCTATCAGACTTGAACAACACATTAGAACAAAGATGTAATCCATCTCTGTTCTCACCCAACTTTTATTCTTTCATTATAATGAGTCATGGACAGGATGCCCTTTGATTTATTCTTCTTTGGATTGGTTGAGCTTCAAATATGGTAATTTTATAGCTATTAATTACTTCAATGAACATTGCTTTTTCCTATTCATTTTATTCTCTATAAAACTTAAATTACATATATTAAACTTCTAACTCTATTTTTATGTCTTTTAGCATGCCTTTTGTAGGTCTTATTTCTTTGTTTGTGCTTATGTGTGAAACTTTATTCAGTTCTATCTTCCATTTCATGAATTCTCTCTTTACTTGTGACTAATCTGCTATTTAATTGTTCTAATCAATTTCTAATTTCATTTTTTTACATTTATGTTTCTATGACTCTCTTTGGAAATATTGCCTTGATAGTTGTAATAATGACTTGCTCTTTGGTCATACTTTTCACTCTCTCTTTTATTTCTTTAACTGTTTACTAATTTTACATATATATATATATATATATATTTTTGGTGGAGTCTCGCTCTGTCGCCCAGGCTGGATTGCAGTGGCGCAATCTGGCCTCACTGCAAGCTCCGCCTCCCAGGTTCACTTCATTCTCCTGCCTCAGCTTCCCAAGTAGCTGGGATTACAGGCACCCGCCACCATGCCCGGGTAATTTTTTTGTATTTTTAGTAGAGATGGAGTTTCACCATGTTAGCCAGGATGGTCTCGATCTCCTGACTTCGTGATCCGCCTGCCTGGGCCTCCAAAAGTGCTGGGATTACAGGCTTGAGTCACCGCGCCCAGCCTACTAATTTTATATTTTCTATATGATAATTCCAATATCTGCAGATTTTGCTAGTCTGAGGTTACTGTCAATGGTTCTACTGAAGATAATTCATGGTGGCTTGTTCCTTTATATATGTGCTTTATAATTTTTTCCTTACCCTGAGCTCCTATTCCTTGGAATTGTACATGTGAGAAAATCTAATGTGTCTGAGATTTTTGCTTAGTGCAGATACCTGAAGACACAATCAACTTAAAGCCACATTTTATTAAACGAAGAGCTTAAATTTTATGGTGACGCAAAGATAATGTGAATTTGAAATCCAAGCCTACATATCTTGGGATTACCAGTTCTCAGTATATATATTTGCCAGTCCCTTCTGGCATATGTCTGTCTATCTATCTATCTAGCAAGCTAGCAAGCTATCATTTATCTATTGTCTATCCCTGTTTCTATCTATCTCTATTTCTATCTAATCATCTATCTATCTCTATTTTTATCTATCTCTGTTTCTATCTATCTCTATCTATATAGTTTTGTTTTTAATTTTGAGACCACCCATCGATTGTCTCTTAAGGTTATAGACTTATATAGAGATTTAAAGTCTTATTTCCTACCTTGCAGAGATCCTAGATTTTGCTTTCAGTCCTTCTCCCATAGATCATTCGAACTAAAGATTTAGGCCAATGGGAATTCATATTCTATGACAGCCACAAGTTTTAATACTGATTTACCTCTTTGAATTTATAGTTTCCCATTATTTTTAGATTCTAAGTATTTTCTTTTCTATCTTGAAAGTTCAGGTTGGTTTTATGGCTCATATCATTTTCTCTTTATCTCTAAAATCTGTATATTATATTTTTGTTTTTTATTAAGACTTTGCAAATATGTTAGTTCCTTCCATCATCTAAACCAGAACCAGCAAACTATAGCCTATAAGTCAAATACAGCACACTACCTCTTTTTGTAAATAAAGTTTTATAAGAACACAACCATGGCCATTTATTTATATATTTCTATGACTGCTTTTGCACTACCACATCAGAGTTGAGTAGTGGCTACAGAGGCCAAATGATCCACAGAGAAGAAGATATTTACTGTCTGCCTTTTGTAGAAGTGTCATGACCCCTTGATCTAAATTATTAGCAACTTGTTTATCTTATAACAAATATCTTGGACTTAAAGTAGCCGTATTATTTAATTTTTAATAAATTAATTATTTAATAATTAATAAATTATTTAATTTATTAATGCATGCATGTGTTCAATATAGGTTTTTCATATCACGGCAGCAGATTAGAACTTCTTTTATGGTATGAGCTATATGTCTAAAAAGTTTCAGTATCAGATCCATCATAGAAATATACTCAATAAATGCCTTTGATGATGGTGGTGGTGGTGGTGGTGAAAGGGATGATGATATCTTGAATTCCCATAATTTTCTAATCCATGACAGATATAAGAACAGATATCATTTGAGAGAGTTAAATGTACTTGTCAAGTCATTTTGGAATGTGGTAAATCACCTTAATTGGGTACGTTTTGCCTCCAGGAATGTTAACTGCTTATGTTCTCTGACATTCTTACTGATAAAACTCATTGCCATAGATTAAAGCTGTGAGTGTTACTCATTTTCTAACATTATAGCTTTTATTACAGGGGAATATCTGTACTATTTGTATAATATCCCATATTCTTCCACAAAGAAAGAAATACACATTTGCATAGAAACAATGCAATATTCTAGTGACAGCTCTTCACTACCTATTTTTAGAGTGCACATAGCCCAATTGTTCTGGTACACATTGTAAAACAGATAATATTATACATTTAAAAAAAAACTGAGCTCTTTTTGAAAATGTTTCTGATAGAAGAAGGAAGTGCAGCCTACAAAAGGTAAAAACAAAAGCAGCTGAATGAAAGATATTCTCATAAAGGAAAAAGTGAAGTATGTTAGAAAACTGTAGCCCTGATACTGGGAACACGGTACTTGGCAAGAGAAGCCAGAAGTGAATGAATGAATGGTATTTGCTAGATAGAAGAAAGTGCCAAGTTAAATGAATCTAGAATACTTGAAAAATGTCTCTGATGGAGGGATAGTGTGCTAGATATAAGGGACAGTTGGCATTTGCTAAAACACGTGAGTGACATGTCCCAGAGAATGAAGGGAAGTGTTGGGCATAGTGGCAGCTGGCGTAGAGACTATGGACAGCAGGTTTTTTACAGAGCAATGTTGTTCGTGGTTAGTAGTGATCTGTGGAAAATGTAAGTGAACAGTTTTGACAGAGCAGCATGTGAAAGGGAATAAACTAACTAGAATATCTGGCTGCCATGTAACTGACTAAGAGAAAGCTATATGGGTACAAAATCAAGATGTAATATATTTGAAAACCAGGCAGTAAGTCTGAGAAAGGAAAAGAAGAAATATATTCTGAGCCAGAAGTGAGAGGCATAGAATTTTCATTCAATACATTTAACTGGCATTTGTATGACAATCATTTATATTAGAAAAAAAGTACATTGTTTACGTACTTCAAAACATCATGTTGTACACAGTAAATACAAACAGTTGTATCTGTCAATGTAAAATAATAATAATAAAACAGTAACAACTGAAAATGTATTGTAGAATATAAATGAATAAATTACGAAAAGTTATAATGTACAAAACTTTACCATTTGCTTATTTCACTGTTTAAATTACTTTTCTTCCCTTAGTATGGACATTCTTAAATAAAGAGCATTTGCTGAATGAACACCATGCACAGAACATGTTTAAAGGACTTATGGAGAGACAGAAATAAAGTGGAGGTGATTCTGATTATGATGAATAAGGTTCTGGTATAAATAAAACGTATAAACAGACAGCATAGACCACTGAAAATGAATATAGGTGTTGGGGTCCAACATAAATATATCTCTCAATGTTAAGAGAATTATGTCAGAGAATTGCTTTGCAAATGTAAAATGATACATGAAGGTCAATATTGCCAGGAATATTTGTTTTAAATATATTAAATATATGTTTTAAAGTTATAACATATAAAGAGTATATGTTATAAAGCAAGAGAAAATAAAGTCTCTCTGGGGTTTCCAAATAATAACCCCAGGCTTTGGGTTTGATAGAAAAGAAACATGGGCTTTTTTCTAAAGAATCATTATTTTAGAAATCTCATTTCTGATCTAAACTATGTTTATTGACCATCAAAGCTCAGTACAAGGTCTAATTGTTTTTAACTTAGGCACAAGGCCTATCTTTAGGCTGTTCCCAAAATATAACTGAATGTTTGAAATATAATATCTGTGTTAGTTCTGTTTGTGATTTAACATTCTTACAATATATCTTAGTATAGAGGCTATTGTTTTCATAAATCCCATAAAACAGTGAATAAATATTTGGAAGGAGGGTTTAATAGATGACATCAAAATGATTCAACAGAATATTTACGAAAAGTATGACAAGCTGCATATGAAAAGGGCTCTCAGAAGTGCTGACAATACTACTGAAGCAGATTACCTTAAAAGAAAACACATATGGTTCCGTTTTGTGCCTTCTTGCTCAACTAAATATGTTTAGAAGCACAAGCTTGCAACCTGCTGAGTGGATCCTATTTTATCCATATGTGGATTACAGAACTAAAGAGGGGACAGCTAGAATTATTATTCAGATACTTTTCTACAACTCAAGTTGTAAAGTACAAGCAAATATTGGATTTCCCTATTCTTTATACAGGTGCACAACCCAAAATTCATTTATTTCTCTTTTGTGAACCACCTATTGACCATCCCTACTTCCCCAATCCCTGTGACCTATGGTCCTCTAAAACTCAGTATAATGTTCTTTTACAATGGGACATCTCTAAATTGGGAAGGAGAGCATCTTTTGTGGAGACAAAAGTAATAGCTAATTATCCCTTTACTCTCTTGCTATAATCTCCCCCATCAGCAAACTCTATTCTTTTCCGCTATGAAACAAATCACCAACCCGACTTCTCACTTCAGTTACTGTCCTATCTCTTTTCTCTTTCACAGTCAAACTTTTACTGGTATTATCTACTCTTACTTCTCTATTACTTCCCTATCCAAACTCTCCTTAAAACACTCCCATCTGCCTTTCCTTCAGAACTATTATGTAAAGTAACAGGTTTAGTTATCAATAGCTTCGATGTCATTAATTTTTGTCCTCTCAATTTCTCTGTCTCTTAACTTTTCTCAATACTTTTGATTATGCCCTTATTTTTGATACATTTCTCAGCCTCTGTGACATGAGAATTTATGTTATTTGTTTGTTCTGCTCATCCCACTGTAGCTACTTCTTCATTCACCTCACCCTACCTTGGATATTAAAGATTTACGTTTCTTAAAATCTTCTTAAATCTTCTGGTTTTAAAATCTGGTGTGTCTTAAAGCTGTGTCCTAGATTATTAACTACTCACCATGCACTCTTTTCAAAGACATCCTGATCCACTACTCTGGCTTCAATCATCATCTATAGAAAATTTATGTCATCTCTAGCCTAGGCTGCTTCTCTGAGCTACAGATACAGTTTTCTGCCTATTTGATATCCACTCCCTTATGTTTCAAAAGATACTTCAGGCCACATAAGGCTAAAAGTGTCCTATGCAACATGGTCCACCTCCCCATCTCAATGTATGACCTCACTCTCCTTTCAATTGTAAGAGCCAGGAACATAGCAGTAGACATGTACTCTTCCTGTCCAAAGAATCTGCAAGATTTGTCAACTTTATCTTCTTCATATCTCTGGAATCCACCTATTTCTCTAAAGACTTGTTAGTAATACCCAGTGCAGATGTTTTGCCTGTTCCAGGTCCAAAATATCTCTTGAATTCTGCCTTCTTTTCTCAACACTCATCGTGTTTTGTCATTAACTTGAACTACCGAAGTGAGCACCCAACATGACTCATTGCCCCTAATTTTTCTTCAATTCAGATAATTATCTACAATACTATTAGAGTTATTTTTATTTTTTTAATTTTAAAAATGTAAATTATCACCTAGTTATATTTGCCTAATCCTTATTATTAATCAAAAATTTTAATTCCTTTTCTTAGCTGCTGCCTTCACGGTTTATTTCCATCCTCTGTCCAATATCATTTCACAAAATTCGCTAACCTCATCAACTATAATTACTAGCCATAATGAGGTTCCTTGTCACCTTTCTCTGGGTTTTTCCATTTCTCTTATGGTTTTTAAGCTTGATGATTTATCTGTCTTGCACACTTCTCTTCATTCTCCCAGACACAAGCCAAACTACAGGAATCTGTCAGACTGCATCAGGTAGAGAACTCTTTGTTAGTCTTCTGTGCTTCTGTACCTCTTGATCCATATATTCTAGGACAGAGTCTGGGAAAGAGCTTTGAGAAACTTCAACCTTTAAAGCCAGAAGAAAGGTAGAATGAGGTAAAGAAGTAGCTGCAGTGGTATGAGTAAAACAAACAAATAACAGAAATTCTCATGTCACAGGAGTCAAGAAAATGTATGAAAAACAAGGGAGTAGTCAATAGGTTTCAGTAAAATTAAGAGATCGAGAAATTGAGAGGACAAAATATTAACTACACAAAAACCATTGATGATTAAGTCTGTTATTTTTCAATACAGTTTTGAGGGGAAGGCAGACTGGAGTGTTCTAAAGGGAGTTTGGGTAGGGAAGTAATAGAGAGAGTAGACAACACAGGGAAAATTTGACTATGAAAGATAAAAGAGATGTAACTGGAGTGAGAAGTGGGGTTGGGTGATTTGTTTTGTAATGAAAAGAATAGAGTATACTGATGCGGGAAACTGTAGCAAGAAAGTGAAGGGATAATTGCCTATCATTGCCTTTGTCTCCACAAAAGATGTTGTCCTTCCCAATTCAGAGATGTCCTATAATTTAAAAAACATTATACTGAGTTTTAGAGGACAAAACGTCACAGACGTGAGACAAGTAGGGATGATCAATAGGTTTTAGTATGTACCATACTATAGTTTCAAATTCTCTGTTTTTATGTATATCTTCCCAATTACACTATGAGTTTCATGACGGCAAGGGTTGTTTTAGTCACTTTTAGGTGCTTATCACCTAGCATTTTTAGGTATCTCATACATAATAGGTGCTCAACGAAATTTCTAAACTAAAAATCAGAATATTTATAACATCATAAAACATAAAAAAGAGCATATTGAATACATATGTTTGATCCCTTGCAAAATAAATATCAAGGTTAGATGATGGAACAATATAAATGACATATCAAGATCAATACCAAGAAGGGAGAGCAGGTTTAGTTAGTGAACAACTACCTTTAGACACTGAGTTAGCACAAATAGAAATAATGATTTTAAGTCTAGTTTACAGTTTAAGTATCTGAAATGCTTGGGAATGGAAATGATTCAGATTTCCGATTTTTTTTGGATTCTGGAATATTTACATATACATAATGAGATATCTTGGGGATGAGACCCAAGTCTAAACATGAAATTTATTTTATGTTTCATGTATACATTATACACATAGCCTGAAGGTAATTGTATATAGTACTTTAAATAATTTTGTTCATGAAACCAGTTTTGAATGCATTTTGACTGCCATTCATCACATGAAGTTGGGTGTAGAATTTTCTGCTTTTCATATCATGTCCATGCTCAAAATACTTTGAATTTTGGAACATTCACTTTGGATTTCAGATTTTTGGATTATGTTCAACCTTTAACCTTTATTGGGAGTTACTCAGTGGTCAAGTTTGAAGTCAGAGCCAAGGGGGAAAAAAAAAAAACCAATAAAGGGGGAAGCTAGGATATGTATATGTTTAAGGCACATTCTAGTGGACAATATTTTGGGGTGGCCACTTTTTGAAAGTACAAATCTCTACTCCCTGAGCACTTCATCTTGATCCATGTGTCTTTAGTCAAATGCTTTAACTGTTTCAGATATCTGAAATTACAGATACTGAAATACTAAGATTTCAAATCTAGAATACTGGAATACTAAAGATTACAAGATCTTTAATGTCCTTTCATTATTTTTATATATATATATATATATAATGTGTCTCCAACACTTCCTCCAAAGCTCCAAGCACTTCCTTCAGGCATTTTGAACCACTTACATTTTGAATTATTTGAACTGGTATTTCTATTTGTGCTCCATGTTCTTTCTCACGTCTTTGCCTCCTTTTTGCATATGCTTTCCCCTCTGCCTGAAATACTCTTTTCACTTCCCTTCTATTCCTAAGGTGTCCATTTAGCTTTGCATTGCCCTAAAAACTTTCCATGACTTCAGAAATTGGGTTAGATGCTATATTCATTCGTTTTCACACTGCTATAAAGATGCTACCAAATAACGGAGGTTCAAGTGAATCACAGTTCTGCATGGCTGGTGAGGCCACAGGAAACTTACAATCATGGTGAAAGTGGAAGCAGGCACCTCTTACATGGCAACATGCCTGTTGAGAGAGAGAGCATGAAGAGGGAAGAGCCTTTTTATAAAACTAGATATCTTGAGAACTCACTCACTATCACAAGAACAACATGGGGGAAACCATGCCCATGATTCAATCACCTCCCACCAGGTCCCTCCTTTGGCATAAGGGGATTATAGATCAAGATGAGATTTGGGTGGGGACACAGAGCCAAACCATATTAGATGCCCCATTTATGTATGACCAGAGTATTTGATATTTCTTCACCTGATAGCATGTATTAAACTACTGTGTGGTTACCTATTTACTTTTCTGTATCCATCCTAATTATAAATTGAAGAATAAGTACTCCATGTCTTTATTCTAGTTATCTCATCAATGCCTAGCACTGTCCCTTCACATAGTAGAAGATCAATAAATGTGTGTTGAATGATTACCTATGCTCATTCATTTATCCACCCAGTTTTGTTAGAAACCTGTCATTTCTCCCTGCTTCCTCTGTCAAGTATAAGGCCATATGCTGAGCTGAAAGAGCCTAGAATGTAATCTCATTGTTTTCTCTACATCTAATTATTGGGGTCATTCTCATGCAAGACAAGACACCTTTGTTGTGACTTTTTGCCTACTTTAATCATGTCAAATTTGCTTATCCTGCAAATTTCCTTTGACATCACAAATGCCAGATTTTTGACCCACCAAGGTCATGGATATCACTGGTTTCCTGGTCCTTGATTTTATGGTTGCTGGCTTGTCAGCTTGCTGCTAAGAACTGAGAGTCCACATTATTTGGTTGCCACCTTAACCTGGGATCTTCTGGACTCTGGATTTACAGCAATCTTAGGAACTGCATATTTAGTTTCATGGTCTCAGACTGAGGTCTCGGTCCAGTTTCCTATTGGTTCTAGTCCCTTGCCTGATTGACTTATATACTCTTGCAAAAATGGATTAAAAAAACTGGTACTTATGTATAACTTAAAAAATCATGAGGCTATTGAAGTTTGAGAAATGGCTTAAAATAAACATCGATGTAAAAAGTGTTAATAAGATGTTTAATTATCTCCCATTAGCTCTTAAAGTGGAATAAGAACGAATTAATATTTTGTTTTTCTACATTAGAACTTATGGGTGATTTAAAAATAAGATATTTATTTAAGATTAATATTGAGTGTTATAAAGGAAAGTATTGCTATTTTGGCAGTATATATTTGATTCCTAAGTTAGTATTTGTAGAGGGTTGGGGTACCTGAAACATTACACAGAAGCATGTGTTCTATGGTGCAGAAGATGCTGAGTGTTTGCTCATAGGACAAGTGAGAATTAAATATCTCATGTTTAGCCTCTGATGTTTTGTATTCAAGTTTGTGAGCCCAAGTAAAGGCCTATAACCTAGCAAGTCAACAGCAAAAAGTATCTGGAGCCAATCATAATCATGGTAAGCAAGAAGATGTCATTCAAGATCAGGACAGGGAACTAAGGCAAGGACCTCACAACAAGTTTCGCAGGTTAAAAAAAAAATGTAAATGCCCACTGAGGAAATTCCATTGCCAGAGGAATGGGACATGGTGGAGTTTGCATTAATGAGGGGTTCTGTGGGAGGAGGTTTAAGATGACCAAACATACAATTATATATAAGACTGGAGAGAGACACACGCATTTGGTATTTCATGACAATGCCATTAAGAAATAAATTGGCATGTTTGTATAGAACTTTCTGCCTTAGGATTGCAATTGCCTGTAGTAATATTGCAAAACTGGTTTCCTTGTTCCAGTGAAAACAAATATTAAAAAAAATGGGTTTTTTGCATGTTTGTTTTCCTGAGAAAACAGTGCTGCCTTCTTTATATTTTTATATATGTTATCCTCTAATCTTAGGAGACATGGACACCCTGAAGGAGTGGCCTGGGCTGTCTTCCACTTATGTTTTATTTATATATCTGTTTTGTCATGGAGGACTTTAGGGCTATATAAAAAAAATAGATGGTACATACGGAAGATGCATTGACAATTAGAAATTGCAAAGTTGTAATATTTGGGAACTTTCAATAATGATATTGCTTTGGAAAAATTACACCATGATACTCTGGAAAACATATTAAACCACCTAAAACTGACATAGGTTTAATTTGCTACATTAAGCATCACAGTAGAAGAGTTCACCTAAAATCTGTTATTGAAAAGTTGGTGATAAGTAGACATTAACTCCCTAGTGTTCATGTAAGTATGAACTGACCACTCACAAATTGTATTTTAGATATAATATTTTTCATAATGTGTATTTTATTTGAAACAAAATATAAGGCACAGGATGTAGGTGTACAGTGTAGGATTTCATAAGAAGGGGACAATTTCAGAAAGTTTTAAACCCTACTTTTCCTTACAATTTCAGATGTGTTTTTGGTGCCTTCACTAAAGACTTTTGTAAATATATAAATTTGCACTTGTTAGTATTTTTTTTACTGTCATATAGCTTTCTACTATAATCATATAGTAATGACAATTGACATTTGATAGTTCTCAAAAGTCCTCAATTAAACTCAGAATGCCATTATAATATTCAATGCTTCCCCAACTCGCAATGTATGCAAGAGAAGAAATAAGTTTAATAAAACATTTTCCTTTAAATATCCACCTCTGTGTATGCTACCTCTTTGCTAATTTCCCAAATCTCAACACACAATGCACGCATGGATGAATGGATGAATGAATGAATAAAATTAGGGCCCCTTAAGTGAATCACCTCTTTGTCTTGTGTTCCCTTGGGAAATACTCTGGACTTCTGAAGACCAATCATTCCTCATAACAGATACATGTGCAATTTCCCTCTCTCTAGTACACACGTATATATAGCCTACTGCCCTCTATTCTTCCCCCCACAATTCTCCGTTCAGAGGTGTCTGTTTGTTTGTTTTTTGAGATGGAGTTTCACCCTTGTCACCCAGGCTGGAGTGCAATGGCACGATCTTGACTCACTGTAAACTTCGCCTCCCAGGTTCAAGCAATTCTCCTGCGTAAGCCTCCCAAGTAGCTGGGATTACAGGCATGTACCACCATGCCCGGCTAATTTTGTATTTTTAGTAGAGACATGGTTTCACCATGTTGGCCAGGCTTGTCTGCAACTCCTGACTTCAGGTGATCCACCCACCTCGGACTCCTAAAGTGCTGGGATTATAGGAGTAAGCAACCACGCCTGGCCATTCAGAGGTTTTTATGTATGTTTTTATCATTGTATTTAAGGTCATTTTTATCAGTGGGCCAAATAAATTTTCCTTTGGAATTCTTCAAGATCTCTAATTTTCAAATGCATTTAAAAAATGAGTAGAACACTTATTACTACTTTTCTTAGATATGTATATAGATGAGTATGTATATAAACACATATTTAAACATTTATACCCACATGAGTGTAGATATAGTCATGCTTATTAGCATTGCTGTTTATTTAGGAAAAAAATTACAAAAGGGCACAAAGATAGAGACGCCAAAAATAATAATTGTATTTGATATCAGTTAAGTTTATGATGAACAAATACAAACTAAGACAAGATTTTTGCAGCTGTAATCAGCAAATTATTGACGACATAACGCTTTTTTCAGGGTTAATGTATGTATTTCTAGTCACTGAGAGAATTGAGGCTGTTTCAGGGAAGGAACATATAGAAATTAAAGCATGATCTATAAATACTATAATCCAGAAAGAATTGAATAGGTAATAATTGAAGAGTAAACATAGTCTATGTAATGAGTATATAACTTAATTCCATGACAAAACCTTCTGTTCAAATATTAAACTCTATAATCTATGATACAAAATAAGTGATTTATCACATTGCTATTTATCCTGGCAGAACAAAAGTTGTACAAGAATTGAGAGAGATAATGGAAAATTAATAATAAAAAAGAAGGGCAAAAATGATACGAAGAGTGTGTTGGATGAGATATAGGGTCATAGACATTTGTATAGTCAAGAGAGGAGAAGATTGAGAGGGACTTGATCACAGTCTATAAATACCTTACAAGTATCTGTATAAATGAAAGACTGATTATTCAAAGTATCAGAAGATAGAAGGACAAGAAGCACTGATCTGAAACTAAAGAAGAAAATATATCAGCCTTATATTCTATTAAGAAATACTTTGCCAACAGTAAGAGGATTTGGCATTAGAAATAAAAATCAAGGGCAATACATAAAGTTTAGAGAAGGGCTATAAATGATCTTCCTATGAGCAGAGAGAATAAATCAGAGATGCTGAAAAAATGAATGGAAACAGGGAGGCTCACAGAATTAGAAGATACACTAGTTCAGGATGTGTGAAACAATGGTATCCGCTGTCCTTTCTGATATGTGTTCTTCTCCAGTAATTCTCATCTTCCACAATTACACCAAAACTCAGAAGACAGTCAAAATAAATGGCAAATTTTAGACTGTACTCTGCCTAACTATTCTACTGTAGTTTGACACCCAATAATTTCCCATTTTGGCTATGCCAATTGCATTTGATAAAGTGCAATGTAAGTGCAGCTGGCTGGAGTGTATGACAATTGATCTACATACATTTATTTCTTGGCTAATATGGAGAGATCCACACACACAGCATACCCTTCATAATTGCTTTAATTATGCAGGTTCAGATTGTGTGCTAAAAATTATGCTTAATAACAATAATAATAATAATAATAATAAAACAGATCACTGAAAAAAAATTTATTTCTTTCCATAAGCAATACTTCTTTGCTTGAGGGGAAAAACAAAAACCCCAAGAATGAATTATATATTTTATTTTCTTAAAAAATAACACTAAGAAATAACTGCTAATTCTCTAATTAAATAATGAAACATTTATGGTTGCTTTCAGACTGTAGTATTGTTCAAACTTTAAATTTTGATTGCTTCCCCTTTTCTCTTCTCTTTTGAGTGGACTTTCTATGGCCTTATCAAAAGCTCTGGGGTTTTTTAGCTTAAAAGAGTTACTTTAAGGAATCAAAAGAGGCTTGCTGTTCCCTGGGCATAGGATGTAGTCAAAGGCGAATAAAGGGATTATTGCAACCACGGGAGTGCAATAATAAAAGGAATTTGCTATAGACTCAATTCATTAATTCAGTCTAAAACAAATACACAAAAGAGGAAATAAAAGGTTTAAAATGTTCTCATCACCTTCTATGTATCAAGAGTTGTACTAAGATTTAAGAATATGGGGGCCGGGTGCAGTGGCTCATGCCTGTAATCCCAGCACTTTGGGAGGCCGAGGCGGGTGACTCACGAGATCAGGAGATCAAGACCATCCTGGCCAACATGGCGAAACCTTATCTCTACCAAAAATACAAAAATTAGTCAGGCATGGCAGCTCACGCCTGTAGTCCCAGCTACTCGGGAGGCTGAGGCAGGAGAACCGTTTGAACCCAGGAAGCGGAGGCTGCTGAGCCGAGATTGCGCCACTGCACTCCAGCCTGGGCGACAGAGTAAGACTCTGTCTCAAAAAAAAAAAAAAAAAAAAAAAAAAAGATACGAGAAAGTTCTAGCTAAATGTAATTTCGATCCAATCCAGGTAATTGGCCTAGTTTGTTTTCACTCCCTTAGTTTTCTGTACACATGAAAAAGCGGAGATCTCTCACATACAGTGACTAGTCAGCTAGGAATATTGATAGGATAAGGAATTGCTAGGATGCTACCACTTATGCTGTAGACAAGGTTGACCATGCCTAAGACTGGGTAGAAAGAATACGTGAAATCCTTTGTCTTTAGGGGACAGAGAATGTTTAGAAAGAATACGTGAAAAGCAAAAGGCAGATTCAAAAGGAATTTAAAATTGGAGAAGGTGGAAATCACACAGATAAGAGCCAGCAATAAAAATGCAGAAACTTAAAGTTGCAGACTTCTGTAATCTGAAATCAGAAAGGAATAGCCATTGGGTTACTAAAACGGAATAAAGATGCAGGTGGTTGTTGGCAAGGAAGTCAAAAGTTCTTAATTCGTGAAATAAAGCGTTTTAATGAAAGATACATTAGAGTTACATAGATGTTGTTTAAATGCTTTGGAAATTATGTTAAAAAAATAAGAAATATCTTAGTACTTTAGGCATTCAAGTGAAGTGAGTCATTCCATTTCAATTTTAATTTTATATTGAGAGCATTAAAGTTCAAGTTCACCAAATTAAATATAATTCATTCTTCTGTTAGATATTATTTTGTGCCACATGATGAAATCAACTAGAACAGCAATTGAATTTCACTGTCTTAGGCTCAATAGCAAAACATAACAAATGTTTAAAAATGAATAAAAGGGAGAATCCAAAAAATGATGAGTGTTTGTAATCTTACCATATTAGCTCTTTGCTTTATGTTTTTTGCTCCACTTAAAAAAGGTACAGCTATTGCTTTGATGACTGATAAAATAGCAGAGTTTCAAATTCTATCCTTTTCTCTCCCTTCCTCTGCCTTCCTCTTCTCTCTTCTCTCCCTGACTCTCTTTCTCTCTCTCTCTCTCTTACATTTCTCTTAATCATGTAATTTGAAATGTTACTTATTAAGTTTAAATCAATTATGTGCCTCCTACTTAAGACTGGCCTGTAATATTATTTCTTAAATCACATATTTTAGAAGACTTCAGCACCTAACTAATAGAATTTTTGAAAAACCTATCAAAGTGTTTCAGAACATAAGAAATATATCAATTGGACAGAAACAGTTATTCATTACGCTTTACACACAATTTTGCTCAACTGCTTATTTTAATTAGAGCAGAACTCTGGCTTCTGCTCATTGGTTTAGCATGAGCAATAAAATGAAGTTTATTTAATTTTCTAAAATAAGTAAAGCAGAGTAAAGTTAATTAAAAGTTAATTACAGAATAATGAATCATCTACTCTTGCTGTGCTAGTGTTGCCCAGATGATTAGATGCCGTTTTTTCTGAATACACTTCCATTCCCATAAGCTGGGCAATCCCTTCGTTTAGTATTTTCATCTGTGCATTTTATTTGAAAAGTTTAGGTTGTCCTTTCCTGAAGATGTCTTTAGGAAATACACACAGACATAGGAGACACACACACACACACCCCTTTCTAGTTTCTCTCCTTTTATATGCGTTCCTTGGGCATAATTTTCATTTAGACTTCTGATTACCTTTTAAATTTGACAGAATATACCTATAAAATTCGTTAGTAATTGTTTCATTTCCCAGCATGGCATGTGTAGTTAACCTTGAAAGACAGATGGGCATTAACTGTAGTGAACCCAACCTTTCCCAGTATCACAAAGGTCATGGATCTGTTCTCCCTGGTCCTGTGTCTTTAAATAGAGGATATTGTACATATTGGAATTAGAATGCTTTTACTGCTCATTAATTCATCATTAAAACGATGTTAACTAATCATTCTCTATGAGTCTGGTGCACAGATTTTCTGGCATGAACTGCCTCAGCTTGGCTACCAGCCACTTATGACTTGCTGAAAACAATGGTATTTATGTTTGTTGTACACTTAATTCTTTTTGTAAAACTTTGTTGTATCAGGCTCTGTAAAACTTTCATTTGGAATGTAGTATGGCTTATACCAAGACTGTCTTCGTTTTTATAAATGGACAGATATACGGAAATACTTGATTTTCAATTTAGCAGCAGGCTTCACATAACATAAGGAATAATGTGTAATACATATTATGTTCTTACCTTAATTTTGCATCTTGAACTGTAGCATGATATATATTAACAAATTATGACGAATATTGTTACTTAAAAGAAGGGAAAAAATGAATTCCTGCAACTCAGAGCATTTAGATTTTTATCGAACATTCACTTTAACTTTTTTTAGTTATTGATTTTGTGTCCAGTCTATTTAAGAAGCTATAGACTGTTAGTTTTGTAAAACTATATGAGCTTCAGGGGCACAAATGTCATAAAGTTGAGTTCCTGAACTCTTCCCTAAAAGTTTATTCTACTCTTTTAGCAATTTTGAAATATGAATTCTATATCCATAATTTTCAACCTTCAATATACAGAGACATTTATTTCCCAGCACCTTGTTAATCAGATGTTAAATAGTAAGGAAATAGATGTGAAAGATCTCACAAAAAAAAGTTTCAAGAGAATCTTTTAAACGAGTACTATGAAAAGTTGTAAGAGAAGGTGCAATGTTGTTTTCACAATTTCTTACTCACTGTTGTGCCTTTATCTTCACTAGTGTAACACATTCTCTGATTCTTTTTTCAAGATTTATTTCTACTGCCTTTATATTTTAGTTATATGTGCAGTGTTTTGTTTTGTTTTGCATTGTTATATACTAATTTTCTGGGTCTTAATTTCCCAACTTTAAAATGATGAGAATAGAGGTTCAAAAAAATAAATAAACAAGAAGGAAAACTTTTCAGCTTAGAAATACTGATTCCTATTTCAACTTTTTTTTTTTTTTTTTTTTTTTTTTTTTTTTTTTTTTTTTTTTTGAGATGTAGTTTAGCTCTTGTTGCCCAGGCTGGAGTTCAATGGCATGCTCTCCACTCACTGCAACCTCTACCTCCTGGATTCAAGCTATTCTCCTGCCTCAGCCTCCGGAGTATCTGGGATGACACATGTGCCACCATGCCCAGCTAATTTTGTATTTTTAGTAGAGATGGAGTTTTACCATGTTGGCCAGGCTGGTCTTGAACTCCTGACCTCAGGTGATCCACCTGCCTCAGCCTCCTAAAATGCTGGAATTACAGACGTGAGACACCTCACCTAGCTCAACTATCATTTTTAAATGTTGATTCAAAACTTCACATTCATATCTATCTTGCAAACCCAGGTATTGGCTGTTCTTTTCATTTGCTTATGAAAAACTACGCCAAATTGAGAGAGTGACATTTGTAAGGAGGCCTGCTCAGTGTTCTTTTCCTTTGGTATTATAGTTTTTTTATGGCAATATTTTTAGATCCATTTGTTTCAGATATCTGACTTTAGTAATATCTTAACTTTTTGGTAGAGAGAAATAAAATAATTCAACTCATGCCATAAAATGAATTATGTGCAGTTCACTGTAACTGAGCAGAAATAAATAGTGTGCATAAAATAATAGAAATTTCCTTTTGTAATATTTAGGTAAAATGAATGTTAAAATGTACTGAGTTTTTATAAACAATTTCATATTGTCTTCATTGTTGCAATAGTGCTAGGTTTTGAAGTATTCCTTTCTCCATAAAGAGAAATTTGTGGATTAAAAACTCTAATCTTAACAACTACAAAACATTCTTATGAGGAAATAACACAAGAGAAAAATGTTTATGAATTATAAAGCATTATACATAAGAATCTATTGTTTTATGTTATTACATTATTATAACCAGTTTATACATATCAAGTTCAAATTTTATTATTTGCATGTGATTACTCCAGCTAATGAGTAGGCAAACATCAGATATGTCAAGATCATCCTGTTAATTTATATATTTAACACAAAATACGACTGGCAAGTAGTAACACTGAAAAAAATTCAAATTTCTCCAAATTTGGATGATAGGAGTCACCCATTTGAACCATAATGTAGCACAGAAATATGTTTACATAAACTTTTTATGTAATTAATCAGTTATTTTATGTATTATTGAGTATTTACTGATTTCAAGGTTTAAACATTCTCTTAAAAGTGTAAAAATGGAAGCACAACGTGTGGGAAGTATAAGTGACCACGGAGGAGGTAATCATGCTTACATAAATAATGAACCAAAATATTTGTGTGCGTTAAATATGTTGAGATTGTATTAATATAATTAAAATATACTAGAACAACTAGTTTTTAGTAATTATTAGGCATATAGAGTGGGAAAAGCAAACAAATAAGTGACTAAATTCTAAGCCAATTATTACAGTAGAGTGGAATGTGTTTTTTTCATTAATATGTAACTTAAATGAATAATGGGAGACCAATGGACATAATATGTTTGTTAACATATTTATCTGCTTCACAGCAACTTTCTGCTCGATATGCTATAAGAAAACAAAAATTATGCAAAATTAGTCTCAAATGTCTTTAAGTCTGCCAGCTAAATTAATCTCTGAAGGAAAATATAAATTCATAAACCATTGCTGATCTGCAAATGTTGTTTAGGGACTCGTGCAACACAGTTACATGCTGAACAGATTGGCGATACGGTCCTTCTCCAACATGGTCTTCGAGAAAGAGAAAACTTTTGCTAGATTTTACCCAATATTGGCATTCCTGCTTCTAAAATCCAAATAAGAATCTGTGCTGCCTGTTTCAGATTCAAGGTTTTGTTGGAGATAATGGGGGCATGGCATTAGTGCCTCTCAAAGGGAAATGGAAAACCAGTGACACAATTGTAAGAACCATTGCTACAGGTTGCTATACTACCCACTCTCCACTTAATCTCACTCACTTCCCTCCTGTCTCATTGTTTTCCCCACTATCCTTCAAGCATGCAGGTCGTACTCCTGCCCTCATGGCCTTCATGGCTTTTCCCTTTTGACAGAACACTCACTTCCTGGATATTTGTATGCCCCTTACTTTACCACCTTCTGATGTCTGCTCAAATGTCAGCCTCTCTGTGAGACCTTCCCCAGCTGCCCTGCTTTAAAATTGCACTCCCTGTCTAACTCTTCTGATGGCCCTTCCCTGCTTAAGTTTCTCCCTAGTGTTTATCACTACCTCACATACTGTAAGATTTACTTAATTCTTCCCAACCACTAAAATGTAAGCTCCCTGCAGACAGGGGTTTATATCTCATTTATTGTCACATTTTCCAGACCTTGACTAATGCCTGGTCCCTACTGGCACTCAGTAAATATGTCTCGAATGAATATAAATGAATAATTCAAGTGTCTCATTGAAGGAAAGAGAAGAAATTCTCTCTCCCCAAAGAACAGCATGAATATACAAGACAACTCTTTATATTTATGCCTAAATAATACAACTTGAAGCAAGCTAAATCAAACTCCTATTTCTGAGTCTATCATTGAATAAGTCAGGTATGTGTTTTTCTCTATTTGCAGACCATATCATTTCCTTGGCTCCAGGTCCATTTTCCCACACATCAAACACTAGACTCATGCCAACTAGTAATAGGACAAGGAAAAAGAACATGAGCAGGCAGTATAATCCTCTCCCTTTGTAAAATTAAAACACTAGCCTGTGTTTACCTGACTGGCCACACCTCATATCCCTCCTTCTATTCCCACACACCTTGAGCATCATGAGATATAAAAGAAGCAGAACAATTTTGAGCTGAATAGTAATTAAAATGATTAAGTAGCGCAAGGATATCCTACAATAATCCTTCATGGTTTCTGTTGACAGATACATGCCTACGGTAATTAAAGTCATAAACAGCCTTCTCTTGCCAAAAAACAAAACTTAAGCAAATAAATTCTTAAACATTTTATTTTTTATTCAAGTAAGAAATTATTGATTAACTTTAGTTAATCCCACAAAGAAGATGATCAAATGTTTAAAATAATAACATTCACTAGTTCTACAAACAACTGTTCTCACTGGCAAACTAGTAAATGAGATGTGTCGGAGATCTTAGACCTATTCCATGTAACAGATAGACAGGTGTCCACATCACAGGAAAAGTCATGACTCCTGAAACGTTTTGAAAGGCTCAGCAGATACCAAAAGATAGGCTGACTTTGAGATTAAATTAGCCATTGGAATAAAAAATATAGTGAACCATATTACATGAATGTATATTACCTTCTTTTTGCAAATAACAGATCAAAAAGTACCAGATCGGAAGAAAGTAGACCTATATTTTTTAAAAAGAAGGTGATATATAGTTCAATTTCTGAAATGGAATCCATTCAAATTAAAAATAAATTTAATTATTTTACCTTGTATTTTGTGTAGCAATCGAAATGCAGAACAACACCAAGTATTAAAAGTTGTAAAGCATAATCTAAATCTTGTCAAGATCTAATTAAGTCTATGCCTTCATAATGCTTTCACTATGCCAAAACAGTGAATTTCAAAATTAATCCCGTGGAAGTAAATGAATCAAACTGGTTGCCATTTTCAAGACAGAAATATCAGTCATTTGAAAGGGAATATAGCATCTTGGTTAAGAATATGGTCATTGGAAACATTTTTCTTAGACTTAAATTCCACTCTGCTAAATAAGGGCTCTGTGACCTTGGGAGAGTTATTTAACCTCTCTGTTCCTCAGTACACTCTCTCAAACGAGGATACAAATAGTACAAATTCATAGAGCTGTTTAAGGATTAAATGAAATAATACAAGAAAAGCTTGTTAACATGTCTGGAAAATAGTAACCATTAAATAATTAAATTTGTATTTTAGCCAGACAGACTAGCAAGGAGAGAGATAGGACTTAGTACATCCTGGAAATGTTACAGATTGTAATTCTTAGCTAAAAGGAGAGAAGGGGAACCCCCGTTTGTATAAGAACTTCCCAGAAGTAAGTACAGTGGCGTTCTTATGCCAGGTGTTAAGGGCTAAGGACTGTAAATTTTCCAGGATCATGGAGGCTATTTTGCAATGTCTCCTCCAAGCTATATATGTTCTGTAAGGGTAATAGATTTTAGATTTAAAAATATTTTTTAAAATATCCCTTGACTATAACTTTATAGATTTTTGATGTAATGGTTCACCTTATCCAAAATTTAGCCTCAGTTGATTTCACATTATCTTTTTAAGAGACATACATTAATTCTATACGTTATGAGCGAAATTTTTAGCAACTGATCTGATGGGAAATTTTATTTAAAACATATGCACAAAGGTTTAGACATCAACATTGTCTACATGAAGATTTTCTCTTTGGTTGTATTATGTACATTTAATTATAGAATATACATGACAACTTGATACAAGTTAATCCAGTAGAGTCCATTTTAGTAGCACTCAAATAACTGTTCAACAAATACCTTCAACTGTATGCATAATTATTTTCTTATAAATGTGGAAAAGTTAATAATGCCAAAGTGGTGAAATTACTTTTCATTTAAGATATTTTAAGTTTTTAACAAAAAGTTCATTTGGATATCTCATATTGCCTTCAGTTACACACTTATTTATAAACCTTTAAAAGCACAGATCATAGTGTATATTTATAGGTGTTTCTATATATTTAGTACATATATAATGAAAGTCAGAAATAAAACTGCAAATGAAGTTTTATGGGAGTGTTGTAAAGGTTCATTATTGTCATTGTGTGGGAAAGTATAATTTTCTTAAGAGAAACGATGACATATACGTAATAAAGTCCCTGTCCGTGTCATGACAGCTGAAGAGCATGCCATCGTTACCACCCATGTCACACCGCAGGTGTACCTGCTGTATGGGTGACAGCCGCTGACTTCTCTGATCAACACATAATTATCTCTGAATAAAAATGCACGTTGAAGTTAGCTGGACATAATGGATTGAAGACCCAGGGCAAAATTATCTTTATCATGGCACATAGCACCACCTGGGGGTAGGAGAGGGCTAGAGAGAGGTGTTGGCAATGATGTAACCTTGAGAAACCTGCTGTGGTGTGGGCACTTCTGGGGTGTCCCTGTTTATCCAGCTTTTCTTTTTTGGGTAGCAGAGGTCACTCGGTTAATGGTAGGATGCTCCTGATAGAAAGGTCCCGCTGATCAGCGCTATTCTCTACTGATCTAACTGTATATCTCTCTCTCAGCATCTGGATAGTTTCCATTTGCCGAGTCCCCTTCCCCCATAAAATAATAAATATCATATCACAAGGATGGCAGTGCTCCTTCATGGAACACTGACTGTTTATTAGAGGCAAAAAAGTTTAAGAGAAATGCTAACAATGTTCATTAATGGCCCGCATCCAGGTTTAATGAGGCATGTCAATATGCGGACTGGGCAACATCAGTGGCATAATAGTGGTGGTAAATGGGAGTAATTGTATCCAATTGTACGGCACAGCTTCCAGGAATGAGCCCGAACTGCCAACTGACAATGACAGAGCAATTATGGGAAGGCAAGCGAGCTGTGTCAAATTAGCACTTGGTGAGAACTCATTTTTCAGAGATGTACTTGCTCTACACCACCACAAGTGATAGCTACTTTATTGTGAGTGATAGGAAGACCAGCACTTAGACTGATGTTCTGATTTGTCAATAGCTGTATTTGAAAGCTTAGTGTCACAAATATATAGAGATATTCAGGGAGAGAGCCACACTGCTCATGATCCGAAGGATAAGAACGTTGCTGAGAAGGTCATCTGTCAGTGTGAGCTGTCAGAGAGAGATCACACTCTATGAAAAGGGAACATTCAGCCGACTTAAGTAATTACCTTTGACTGAGATTTGAAGATGTCTTCTTTTGTTGGCCTACATTGACTGCATAATTTATAATTTACTGCAATCAGCAAAGGGCCAGGAATTGTAACTAAGAAAATTCTTATTTTATTTCCCATAATTACTTTTTTCTCTCTTTTTAAAAGTCCTTTAGCACTTCAGAAGTGTAAAGTAGGAAACTGGTGAAATTTTTTTTTTCTTTCTCTCCTTCTTAAATGACTCAGTCTCAAGTACATCAGAAACAATATATTTACCTTCAGCTGTTGTTTCACAGCACCATAACTCTTTACCATCACCCTGTAAAAGATATAATGCACCCCTTTATCCTTAATGTATTTTTTTCTTGCTTTATGGGATTACTATTAAGAGTTAAAAGGATAACAAAATAATTCAATTTTGTTTTTCTAGTGCAGAAGAATAAGAAAGAAAACATCAGAGTTTCTGTACTGAGCACTGAAATTGTAATTCATATCCTTAGATACCCATCAGTTTGATTGAGTTGTCAAAACCATAAAGAGATAAGTATTATAGCAAATATTTCAGAACTATATAAATTAATAGAATTTTCCATTCATGTTGTCTTTCCTCCCTGGGGATATATCATGGAATCAATGTTTGTAAAGTAATCCTTTGGCTTTTAATATAACCTTAAGAAAAAAAATATATTTTCTCATTCATTAGGTTCTGGAGAGCAATAAGCACTAAAAATTTTTTTAGATTTCTAGTAAAACTGATTATTTACTTTTGTTAGCTAAAATATAATAGGGAGTCATAGCAATGTAGCTTTTAATTTGTTATTTCCTGTATGAAAAGAACAAACTTTGAAGAAATAATAAACTTCTGTTATTTGGTATTATTATCGAATTCTTTCTGCTTTGCCTTTTTTTTTTTTCTAGTGATGATGGATTGATTAATGAATTGTAACTAGAAATTACCAAGATTAGCCTGACTTCTGGCAAAAACTGTTGTTTAATTCTAGGTATATTGATTTACTGTACAGATATTGACAAAGGAATTAATTTAAGTACTTTAAGTCAATATTACTTTAGTGGAAACTCTTACATTCAGAGCATAAAAAATACTTTTAGAATACTTTTCTATGAATGTGTTGTAAAATTACTGTCACACAATAAACGTTCATTTCTTCCTACCTTAAAGTCTGCCCAGATTCACACTGATTATTTTTCCCCCCTCAAGACCCATCAAATACTCATATTTGAAATTAGTAATTGTGGGTTTGGGATATTTGCTAATGTATTTAATGTTTCCTCTAAACTTGAACAATATTACTAAAAAATAATTTGTTTTCTATAGTTTACAATTAACTACCTATGATTATTTTAAATTATATGCTTTGAAGCTTCTGAAACAAACTTTTAAATTATTTTTTAAAAAATATTTCAGAATTCTTTGGGCCATTCAATCTCCCCATTGTAGAAAGCTGTTTAATTCACAATGCCTTGCGTACAGGCCCGTCATCTATTCTATAGTGACTGTGCCACTTAATCATGGAATAGTGCATCAAAGTGGCACTTAGGCCCCAAATTGTTATGTATGACTGTCAAAGCGGTAAGAAAAAAAAGAATTAAAAAAGGAGGGGAGAGAAACACCCTTGATTTGTCTTTACTACTGAAACGTGAATTTGTCAGCCAGGTTCTGAAATCACAACAGCATTGCTTGCATCCCCAGCAAGATGTTGAAAACTTGACAGGTACATATTTTTTCAACTACAAGCACTTCTATAATGAAAACTAATACACAAATCTTATTTGTTTATTTATTTATTTGCTCTTGACAGATAGTTGTTGCCAATGGGATTCAATGTTCAGGTTCAAGTTGTCAAGAGAAATAACCGATAAGCAATCCAAAGAGTCACGATACAGTTATTCAAAAGCAAAAAGCCTGGCTTTGGCTTCTGTGATATACTGAAGGGATTTGAGCATATAATTAACCAAGTCAGAACCATTGGCACTTAATCTTCCTCCTAATGACAAGTTCAGCCCATCGTAGCTCCTCTCTAGGGGATAAACTATAACTTGTTTAGTGGTCATAAAAGCTTTTGATTGTCATTGTGTTTTTACTTCATCATTTAAAGATGTGTTTGCTTTGGTTTGACATTTTCCCATTTCATTGCTTATTCTTAGAACATAAACCTAGATTCTGTATTGAAACTCTATCATCCTAGATATTTTAAAAATCTCCCTAAATATCTAGGAACTACCTTCCAAGTTTGCTTCAGAGCATAGCCTGTGTATATTATTTCTCTGGGTATATTTTGTGTACATTGTAGGTGTCCTGAAAACAACTATTAATACCTACAATGATGTTCAGTTTGTGTTGATTATTTGCCTGATGGTAGCTTTACAATTACCAAAAATCCTATGGGAATCCCTGGAAGTGTTGTTTTGGGAGGAGGAATAAGACCTGTGGTCACAGTGCTATTTCTTAGAAATTCAAAATTGTAACTGGTTGTCACCAACTGCTCAATATAGATCAATCTTGTAGAATTGCATTCAATCACTTGCCTAAAGCAAATGATATTTTTGACAGGTGAGTGGAACTTTGCAAGACTAGGTAACGTTACAAAAATTACATACGAATAACTGAAAACTACAACTCCCAGCATGCCCTGCAGTTGAACAGTAAATACTCATGATTAATATAGGCCTTTTTGAATCAGATTCCTATCCACAGATAATGAATCAGCCTAAGACTTAGAAATGAATCTTTCTATAATTCAGCTTTTCAAATTGTTGTACAAATTTCAATATTCTCTTTTTCAGGAAGTAAAAATTAGAATGCTTCTGAAAACACTATCTTCACAAAACTAATGCGACTCATTTTAATGTTTGTGCTTTCAAATGTACACCGATATACTCATCTTTGGCTTTTTTTCCTTTCTTTTATTGTCTGCATTTAATTTATCAGCATGTAAGCATGTATTTCTATGCTACTTCCAAAACTTATCCTGGGATTTTTGTACATCTGTTAGCTAGATGACTACAACAGCTTGCTTTCTTTTCTTTTTTTTTTTTTTTTTTTTTTTTTTTTTTGAGATGGAGTTTCGCTCTTGTTGCCCAGGCTGGAGTGTAACAGCACGGTCTTGGCTCACCGCAATCTCCACCTCCCAGGTTCAAACGATTCACCTGCCTCAGCCTTCCCGAGTAGCTGGGACTACAGGCACGTGTCACCATGCCCGGCTGATTTTGTGTTTTTAGTAGAGACGGGATTTCTCCATGTTGGTCAGGCTGGTCCTGAACTATCGACCTCAGGTGATCCACCTGCCTCGGCCTCCCAAAGTGCTGGGATTACAGGCATGAGCCACCGTGCTCAGTCATACAACAGCTTTCTAACCAGTCTCCCTGAATTCACTATTGCTTATTCCACAATTTATTCTCCATATTTATTTTATCTTTTTAAAATAAATGTCTGTATTCCATGGTGTATATGTGCAACATTTTCTTTATCCAATCTATCATCAATGGGCATTTGGGTTGGTCCAAGTCTTTGCTATTGTGAATAGTGCCGCAATAAACATATGTGTGCATGTGTCTTTATAGCAGAATGACTTGTAACCCTTTGGTTATATACCCAGTAATGGGATTGCTGGGTCAAATGGTATTTCTGGTTCTGGATCCTTGAGGAATTGCCACACTGTCTTCCACAATGTTTGAACTAATTTACACTCCCACCAACAGTGTAAAAACATTCCTATTTCTCCACATCCTCCCTAGCACTGTTGTTTCCTGACTTGTTAATGATCGCCATTGTAACTGGCATGAGATGGTATCTCATTGTGTGGTTTTGATATGCATTTCTCTAATGACCAGTAATGAGCTTTTTTTCATATATTTGTTGGTCGCATAAATGTCTTCTTTTGAGAAGTGTCTGTCCTTTGCAGGGACATAGATGAATCTGGAAACCATCATTCTCAGCGAACTAATACAGGAACAGAAAACCAAGCACCACATGTTCTCACTCCTAAGTGGGAGTTGAACAATGAGAACACATGGACACAGGGAGGGGAACATCACACACTGGGACCTATTGGGGGGTGAGGAGCTAGGGGAGGGATAGCATTAGGAGAAATATCTAATGTAGATGATGGGTTGATGGGTGCAGCAAACCACCATAGCACATGTATGCCTATGTAAGAAACCTGCATGTTCTGAACATGTATCCCATAACTTAAGGTATAATAAAAAGTAAATAACATAAAATAAAATAAATATTAGACAAAATTATTTCAGTTGCTCCCATCACATGTCAGTTAAAATATAGTTGAAGCTCCTAAATCACCAGGGTCTGGCAGCCCATACAATCTCATTTTCTTTGACTCTGATGTACAATGTACCCACTGAACAAGCAAGCTTGTTCCCATCTGGGGACACATACACCTGCTATTCTTTCTGCAAAAGTTTTCATGGGTGAAATCCTTCTTGACATTCTGATGGAAGCTTAAATGTCACTTATCTATAGAAACCTTCCTTGACCATCCTAAGTAGCCACTTCACAAGCGTCCATCATATCACACTCTAGTTGCAGAATTCTTTGGAATTCTTGTCAACGTTTAGCATTATTTATTAATTATCTACTTTTTTGTCTATTTCCTCACAGTAAACTAGATGCTCCATGACTTTCTTATTCCCAGTGATATCCTCAGTGTCTGGAGTGGAACCTGGCCCATAATATTCATTTGCTAATTTTTTTCCATAAACACTCACTAAGGGAATTTATCTTTCACATCCCAAATTTTATTCTTCATGGTGTTTCATTTTAAAAATTTGTGTGAATCACTTGAAGCAAATTTGTTTTTTTAGTTGATTTATATTTTGAGAGCCTTGACTTGATTTCTGATTGTTCTTCAAAGGCAGTGACTCTGTATCAAGTGTATGATAAAGTTTAGATAAATATTTAAATAAATTATGGAAGTAACAAAGCTTTTTTTTTTAAGAATTGAGACATATCATTCCTGCTTTATTTGTACACTGGGCATAAGGGAACAATAAGAAGTGTTAACTTTACTTTAAATATTATGGACTGCCGATATTTAAAATGCCATTATAATAAAATCACAGAAAATATTTCTTGCAAAGGTTTCTCTTTTTACAAAGCATAAGTGATTCGCTAAAAGTTCTAATATATAGGTTCACATCTGTGCATCTGTTCATATTTTAGAGAGAGATAATCAATATTTTTTTTCTTTTAACTTTTATTTTAGGGGTACATGTATAGATTCTTTTTTTTTTTTTTTTTTTTTTTTTGGGATGGCGTCTCGCTCCGTCACCCAGGCTAGAGTGCAGTGGCGTGATCTCGGCTCACTGCAACCTCCGCCTCCCGGGTTCAAGGGATTCTCCTGCCTCAGCCTCCCGACTAGCTGGGACTACGGGCACGTGCCACCACGCCCGGCTAATTTTTTATTTTTAGTAGAGATGGGGTTTCACCATCTGATCCAGGCTGGTCTCGAGCTCCTGACCTTGTGATCCACCCGCCTCGGCCTCCCAAAGTGCTGGGATTACAGGCGTGAGCCACCGCGCCCGGCCAAGATTTGTTATACAGGTAGACTCATGTCACAGGGGTTTAGTGTACCGATTATTTTGTCGCCCAGGTACTAAGCACAGTACCTGGTAGGTATTTTTTTCTGATCCTCTTCCTCTATTCACCCTCCACCCTCAAGTAGGCCCCAGTGCGTGTTTTTCCCCTTTATGTGTCCGTGTGTTCTAGCAATTTAGCTCCCACTTATAAGTGAGAATATGTAGTATTTAGTTTTATGTTCCTGCAATAGTTTGCTATGGTAATGGTCTCCAGCTTCATCCATGTTGCTACAAAGACATTATCTCATTTTTTTTGTGGATGCATAGTATTCTGTATATGTACCACATTTTCTTTATCTAGTCTACTGTTGATAGGCATTTGGATTGATTCCATGTCTTTGCTATGGTGAATAGGGCTGTGATAAACATATTTGTGCACGTGTCTTTATGGCAGAATGATTTAATATCCTTCAGATATATACCCAATAATAAAATTCCTGGGTGAAATGGTAATTCTGTTTTTAGTTCTTTGAGGAATCACCACAGTGCTTTCCACAATGGCTGAACTAATTTACACTCTATCAACAATGTGTAAGTGTTCCTGTTTCTCAGCAACCTCACCAGCATTTGTTATTTTTTGACTTTTTAATGATAGCCATTCTGATTGGTATGAGATGATATATCTTGTTGTAGCTTTTATTTGCATTTCCCTAATGATTAGTGATGTTGCGTAATTTTCGTATGCCTATTGGCCGCATGTATACAACTGCTTTTGAAAAGAATCTGTTCCATATCCTTTGCATAATTTTTAATGGGGTTGTTTGATTTTTTGCTTGTAAATTTGTTTAAGTTCCTTATAGATTCTGGATGTTAGAGCTTTGTCAGAAGCATAGTTTGCAAATATTTTCCACCATTCATAAAGGGACTTTCTGATTACTTTTATAAATTAAACACAAAAATGATTTCTTTGCCATGTAACATTTTGTTTGATAAGATCAATTTCTGCACAATCCATTTTAAGAAAACATTACATTTCATTTTTCCAAAACAATATTTTCCAATTGTCCACACATTTTTGAGACGTTCCTTTTGGTTAGATAACAAAATAAATAGGCCCTTCTAAAATTGAATTATGAAATAAGAGAAAATGTTTATCATAAAAGCTATTGAAAGAATAACTTTGTTAGCTTTTAAAGTTAACATTACATTCCTTATTAAAATGAGTCTCATTGAAAATTTCAAATATTACATAGAATTAGATATGGTTAGAAATAGTTAATCTATACCATACTTTCTCAAGGATGGGAAGAATTTCAAATATGCCCACAAATAGATATTTTTCAAATTTTAAATTATTTTACTTCAGCCTGATAAATTGAAGAAACTTAACTAGTGACAAATGTTAAAAATTTTATTTAAATTGTGTTAAAAAGAATCTATTCAAATACCCATTTCTACAGATTCAGATTTCTACAGACTCAGAAACTTTTACATTTGCAAGAATATATTCAACATAACAGATAAAGCTAATTTTTTTTTTGTTAGACAGGGTCTGCCTCTGTCACCCAGACTGGAGTGCAGTGGTGCAATCTCAGCTCACCGCAGCCTCAACCTCCAACTTCCTGGGCTCAAGAGATCCTCTCGACTCAGCCGCAGGAGTAGCTGGAACTACAGGCACTAGTCACCACACTCAGCTAAGTTTTTTTTTTTTTTTTTGGAAAGACAGGTTTTCACTATGTTAGCCAGACTGGTCTCAAATTCCTGGACTCAAGCGATCTGCCCACATTGGACTCCAAAAGTGCTGGGATTATAGGCACCTAGACTTAAAGTTCAAATTTTACAAGATTAAAGCATAAAACAACAAATTGTGAAATTTATAATTTTTTTAGAAAAATGTCATCCATTTTAAAGATAGGTTAAAGCTTCAAATTTACACAAGACTGTATCTATCCAACATAAAAATATTGGATACTTATTTTAATATTAATTTGGGATACTCCTTGCTTCTGATTTAGTTAAACACGTATTCATTGTTTTCTTCCTGCATATTGGCAAAAAGAATAAAAGGCAATTCCTTTATGGCCGTCCCTATTATTTTATTAATTTGCATCAAGTAAGAGCAAGTGTATGGGTAAATCAGTTGCTGTTTTTAAAAACACATGGTCCATTTGTTTACTGCTAAATCAAACTGGAAACCTGTAGAACTCATGATTAAAATTTTGAATTTCTATATTAAGAACTTTTCCTGTGGAGTTAAATAGTCATGTGTTCAAAGCTAGCCTCTCTCTTTTTACTTACCATCTCAGTGATTTGGGGACATGTCACTTAAACCTCTTGAGTCACAGTTAACTCTGGTTTCAAATGGGGATGATAAAAGAACACACCTCAAAGGAATGTGTGAAGAGTAACACAGACAATATATGGGAAGAACTCGGCACTATCAAATAAATTTACTTTTGTGATTTTTACTACTACAGTCTAAATTATGTGAACTAATCTTTTCAGGTTTTTAATACTGGATTATGTTGCAACTTTAGAAATATTTATGAAAATACTGACAAAACTGGTGTTGCCCTTTATAATTTAGAAGAAATTACAAATACATAAAAATATTCATAAGAACTTTGTAGATTATTTCCTAGATGTTTTTGTTTTAAAATTAGGGTTTTAAGAGGGGAAAAGTGCCAGACTTTATCTTTGCAATATTACGTATGTTATGTCATTTAATCTTCACAATAATAACCCAGGTAATATTATTCTCATTTTATAGTTGGGAAACAGTGAATTAGATTGCCTAAGTAGTTGCAAACCTTTGCTTCATCCAGTACAAAGCACCACTTCCCTATGACACAGATGGCTAGAGGTCATTATGGGTTACAGAAAGCAAATCTTACCAGAAATCTGAAAAAAAAATAGTAATTTAATCTTATTAGAACCAAGCTCATTAAGTATATGTTGTTAATATTGTTACATTTTTATCTTGTACCCCTTTTAAAATTGTGGTAGTAAATTTGGAACCATAAAGTTAGAGACGCATAATATATAATGAAATATATCTCAACATTAAAATTATATTTATATGATAATGTTAACTGTTTCCAATTCTTATTTTTAATTCATGGATAGATAAGCCAAACAGAAAATCTATAGTTTAGATTAAATTTACACACAATAAATAAGTACAATTAGTAAGGAATTTATTACTAGCTCTCAGAGCTATTATCCATAATTAATAGTAAGCCAGATTTGGTTGGTGCATCCAAAGTCATAGAATAATTTATGAGGCTACTTGTAATACCACCCTGGTCCTCCTGTCCAGTTTTGCACTTGAACACTTTCGCATACTTGATGCTCACAGTAAAAAGATCAAATCGGACTAAAATTTATAATCCCTGTTCCTTTTAGCTTCCTTTTGTTACATGGCTACATTTTTATCTGATCCACAGTTCTACCAAACTAATTTCTTATTTAGGGCTCAGCATCAATATTCCTTCCTCTCAGAAAGATTTTACTCCCTTTTGATGATACATACGGTGAAAATGTCCACCTAATCTATCGGGAGCACAGTGCCACTCGTACATGTGCCTCTACTATGGCTTCTGTCATACCCAACTGAATTTTTTTTTTTTTTTTTTTTTGAGACGGAGTCTCGCTCTGTTGCCCGGGCTGGAGTGCAGTGGCGCGATCTCGGCTCACTGCAAGCTCCGCCTCCCAGGTTCAGGCCATTCTCCTGCCTCAGCCTTCTGAGTAAAGGTGCCCACCACCATGCCCAGCTAATATTTTTTGTATTTTTTAGTAGAGACGGGATTTCACCATGTTAGCCAGTATAGTCTTGATCTCCTGACCTCGTGATCCGCCCACCTCGGCCTCCCAGAGAGCTGGGATTACAGGCGTGAACCACCGCCGCCTCCCAGGTTCAAGCAATTCTCTGCCTCAGCCTCCCGAGTAGCTGGGATTACAGGCGCCAGCCACCACGCTCGGCTCATTATTGTATTTTTAGTAGAGACAGGGTTTCACCATGTTGGCCAGGCTTGTCTTGAACTTCTGACCCTGTGAGACACCCGCCTGAGCCTCCCAAAGTGCTGGGATTACAGGCATGAGCCACTGCTCCTGGCCGGATTTTTGTATTTGAATGTTTCTCTCCTCAGAAGAATAGCCTTGAGGATTGCCACTGAATTTTTTTCATGGCCTTGTCTTCTGAGACTGGTAAAGTATTGGGCATTGTAGACCCTTAATAAAATTGGTTGAATGAACTAATGAACTATTCCCTTGAGGCAAGAGCCATCATGTTACACTTAATTGAGTTATAACATTCAAATTCAAGATCCAGTTATCTTACCTTAAGAAGGAGACTTTTATTTTTAATTCAATCATGTAAATAATGGGCAAACACCACTTGAATTACATAACTCATAGAGTTGTTGGGTAATTCAATAACTGATAGAAAATAGAGCACCTACCACATAGTAAGCCTTCAATAAATGTTTCCTTTTTCATTTTTTAACTGAAATCCACTTAAAATCATACTATCAGTCAGGTGCAGTGGCTCACACCTGTAATCCCAGCACTTTGGGAAGCCGAGGTGAGCAGATCAATTGAGGTCAAGAGTCTGAGACCAGCCTGGCCAACACGATGAAACCCCATCTCTACTAAAAATACAAATATTGGCCGGGTGTGGTCACGGGTACCTGTAATCCCAGCTACTTGGGAGGCTGAGGCAGGAGAATCACTTGAACCCAGGAGGCAGAGTTTGCAGTCAGCCCTGATTGTGCCACTGCACTCCAGCCTGGGGGATAGAGTGAGACTCAGTCTAAAATAACTAAGTAACTAAATAAATAAATAAAATGAAATTATACTTTCAATTAAATTAAAAAAGAAAAATGGAAGCTTTCATGGGATAATCACTGAGTGAAAGGAGAGAAGAGGATAGAAAGATGTAGTAGTTAGTCTAAATATATCTGTTATTATTTTCTTATCTCATACATTTTGAACTATGTAAGTCTTTGTTGTCCACATGTTTACAGTAGTAGTGGGATACAAATAATTCTGACTTCACAGAAAGGTCTTAATATTTATGAATAAATGCAAGGTAAGGACATTTCACTTGGTCGTCTGAAATCTGAATAGCTCAAGGTTATAGGATTCTGTGAGTTAATGGGATGAGATTTGTGGTTTAGCAGGCAGCTTTCTAACATACTGTCATAAATGAACTGAATGAAATACTACTAGCTTTCTTCTTCTAAGAAGGAGGCTTTCAGCCTGTAGTTATAATTTAAAAAACATTACAGACTTGTAAATACCCTACACATTAATGTGTACAGGTGTATAAGGAAAACCATGTAAGCTAATCACTCCCTTGAAGAACATTCATGTTTAAATATTTATCCAGTTGTTTAAAGAAAATGACCATACATTTCTTTTAGGCAAATGAAAAAGATAAGAAAATTATTTTCATAAAACAAGTGATACACACACGATTTAGAGAAACACGTTAATGTCAAAGTTTTATTTTCAAAATCAATCACTACAGAAATTATATTTGATTACCCAATCCCTTCTCTGGAAAGCCCGTTTTTAAAAATCTTTATACACTTGCCAAATATTTCAGGACTTATAGTGCTATAAAATCTTAATTTATATATATTAACAAAAGATTGTATAAAATGCAAACCAAGCCAGGAAAAGAGTATATAATGGCATTGCTTTTCTTATTTCTCCATGCAGGATTTACAATCACATATTTATGCAAACTTCTTAGGTATTTTTTTTTTCCTTGAAATTGGAATGGACATACAGAATATGGAAAATAGTTATTCAGGAGTTAGTTAGTTATTTGCTCCTGTCAGATAAGCTATACTGTCACCCTATGGCCAAAATTTTCCCCACATCTTCCAACTTTACCATTTCCATCTAGAAGGGGTGTTGAATTAGCGAAGCAGTTCTTACAGATTTTTAATTCTGCCAAGCCTGATGCTGTGCATCCAGGATTCAGCAAAATCTTCTCTCTGGTATCAAACAGGTAAACAAAATTAAAAAGCAATACTGTATGACTTGACTTGATTTTATTTATCCTTGACCTGAAAGACACAACTAGTCTGGCAACTGTGTGAAACAAGCCAAACCTAGTGTGTTCATCATTTGAAGCCTAAAATCAGTGCTAAAAAAATCAGCAATATTTTTAAAAATTGTACCAGTTCATTCATGACACTTTGAGATTCAACTCTGAGATGGCAATGTCTGAAGTGACAGTTTTACATCAGAGAAAGATTAAAACCAAAAGTAGGTGAACATTTATTATTTTTAAGTTAGGTAAATTTTCCAATGTGTTTAAGACTTGGCCTCTATCACGAATTTTTCCAAAAGCAAAAAGAGAAAATATTACAAAAAAAGAAAATAAAGCTAGCCTTCATAAAGTAGAGCATGGACTTTTCAAACAGCAATTCTTTCACTTCCCTATGAACATCAATGGCATTGCAAACCAGACATATAACAAAAAAGAGAAATACAGTATACCCTGAAAGTAGAAAACAAGGTCAGAGGTGAAGCTTTAGCTAAAAGACTTTCTTTAGGTGACAGAGGCGGCAAATCAAGCTTATGCTTTCTTTCTGTTCAAATCCCCATTAAAAAGCCTAATACCTCAGCTTTCTATTTTCAATTTTTCTTCCATGGTGTGCTATGTTAACACTTTCCTGAATTGTTATTTGCAAACAAATTATGCATAAACCAGCATTGCAAAAGCCTATTAATGAAGAAAAGGGTGGAAAGAAGGAGGAAGAGAGGGCAAAACACCAAAAGAGAGAGAGGGGAAGAAGAGAGGAAGAGGGAAAGTGAAGAAAAGGAAGCAAGGGGGATAGAGAGGGCGAGAGATAGAGACAAGAGATGGAGACAGAGGAGGAAGACAAGGAAAAACAACAGAAGGAGAGGGAAGAAAAATTGGAAGGAGGAAGAAGCATGTTTTTATGCCAATCCGGAAAATGTGTTTTCAGTAAGCAAGCCTCACTATTAATGGGGAAATCTGGAAAGTTTCACTACGTAAGACCACTTTAAATAATTGTATTGAGTGAGACCAAATTTTTATCTTTTTACCTTTCATCTACTGTATGATTTACAAGTTTATCATTCTTTTGTCCTTTTCATTAGATAATTCTTACAAAAGTGTATCTACCTCATTTTTTATTTTGTCTAGTTATCCTTTTGAAGTGTTTGATTCCTGGTGATTTATTTTTACTTCCCATAGTATACAGGGATTTTTTTTTTCTTCTTTGCCTTAATCCTTTCCCTTCCTAAGTTAAAACATCATCTCTTATAGGGATACATACAGTAATATTATTGATTTAAGTCTGGTCTTTAAAAAATAGAGCAAAAGCAAAGTAGAATCATTAGAATAATAATCTATTTCATTGCCCTGCATTGACCTTATTCAAAGCCCACCTTTAAAGGTAGATTATTACTTCACAGAAATAAATGTACTTGTTTATAATCAATAATTTTAAAACACAATTACTCAAGAATAACACAGAGAGAAGATAAAGCTTTTGACTCTGAACTGATAGTCTATTAAATCATAAATTTTATCAACTATTTGTGATATTATTATTCACCTCTGAAACTGTGTCTGATTATCATTTATTTTATTATATCCTAAAATTTCCTTAGTCAATAACAAAAGTGTCTATTGTGTAGTAGAAATCTTTGTAGGGAGCATTTCCTATGTGGGTGTATCTAAGTAATAGGGATTATGAAAAATCCCTTAAACTCATCGTAGGGGTAGGGGAGTAAATGATTCTATTTGTAAAGGAGAGGGGCACAGAACACTGCACAACAATTCTCCCTGAAACATCTGAAAATTGATCTCAGTTTGAGCTGAAGTCCTTACCAGCTTCACCCCAACAAAGTGCCCAAATGACTTTTTAAAAGGGTATAGCTCAAACCGGGGGAGAATGAGAGAAAGGGCAGGTTTGAAACTTACAGTGTTCCTATAATCAATACCCTGCTCCTGAACAAAGTGTAAAGAGGCACACAAATATACTAAACCACATCTCAAAAATGACATTGTAATTGCTGGCACTGCCCAGCCTACCCTGGCCTCAGCATTGCCAGGTTTTAAATTTATTTCAAACTGTTCTTCCCAAGTCTGCCTAATTTTTTTTCTTTTTTTCTTTTTTTTTTTTTTTTTTTTTTTGTCCAAATAGCAGCAACTCGCAGTTAGTGAACAAAGCTTTAGGATTTTTCTTTTCTTTCTTTTTTTTTTTTTTTTTTTTTTTTTTACTTACAGCTAAATTTAACTTTACCCATCCAATAAAAAAGAAATAAGGGAGCCTTTATTATCTCCCTGGATTTCTGGGTATGATACCACATCATAGAGAAGTGGTTATTAGAGACAATGGCCTACCAAGGTGAAGTTTGTAATAAAGCCTATTATGTGGTTTCACCATTGACACTAATGGAATGTAACAGTGATTTAGAATGATTTAATGGTTCCCAGGTTGTGCTCTAATAGTGCTCTTTATATTATGATGTATATCACAAAACCTAATGTGGCTGTTGTGATATATTGACAGTATTCATGCTGTTTCATTTTTTTTAGGGGAATTTAAAAAACTGTCAAAGAGGAAAATTAATAGGCTGCAACTGCTTTATTTTCAAGGGTTCTGTTTTTTAAATGTATGTGCATAAATTTCCATTTGGTGCCACTCTTAGGCTAATAAATTCATTTGAATTTTTATTCTGAGATAATAAGGACGTATGCACATATGTACGTTTGTGTATATGTATTTATGCATTGTAAGGCAGTACACGTATATTTCTGTCTGAAATCCAGCTTGGAGAAGACTGCACTGTCATTCTCTAATATGTTTACAAAATGGTTCTATTCGATTAAAGTGCACATGAAGGAATATTATAAAAGAAATCATTGTTTTATTATCTAAGATGAAATTATTTAGTTTGAATTGTGAAGATGGCTAGGGTTTTAGTACTAGCTCACTTAAAAAAAATATCGTTGAGCAGCTCTCATGTGAGCTCTTCGATTCCTGAATAAAAGAAGAAGAAAACCAGCAGAAAGACAAGAATTGAAGCAACAACTATGCTCTTGTAGCTTGTAAGCATCACGGCAATGCCTGATCTTAAAGTAATGAGGCACATTTTTAATCCAAATAGAAGATGAACAATACTGAAACTTTTAGCCCATTGTTTGCGTGATTCGCAGAACTAGAGTTGTAGATAAACGGGAAAGGCGGGGGATTTTCAATAGCCTCCATATTCCACCTCTTGTATGTTTTGACCACTACTTCCTGCTGTCTGTGTAGTTTGTCTTCTTTCTTCAGAATGCCCCACTTCTCTCATTTCCAGGTAGCATTCATTTCTTAAGAAATCTAAAAGGCTGTCCATAAATCCTACTTAATAGGTGAGGTCATCTTCTTCCTGTCCAGCCTACGTGAATTTCCATGTCTGTGATCTCTTTTTATAGTCAGTTAATACTCCGTCCAGTCGTTTGCTGTTTCCTAAGTATATTTTAAGTAAAAACATACTAAGCACTCAGTGCATATTTTCCAGTTGTTTGATTGATTGATGTGATTGCATACAACTTTCCCCAACTCTACTGCTGTCCAATCGGACCATGCCTTCCTGTGGACAAGCAGATATCATATTATATTGGGTGAGTATTAGATCTTCAGACGTGGAATTGCTACAACAAAAAAAATAACAACTTGGTCATGACAAGAGCTGTTTTTTTTTTCCTTAGGGGAACTATACTCCAAATTCTATAGTTAATTTATTGAAAACTAGTGCAACACAGAAAACGTATTATCTTTAATCCTTACTTGAAGTATTTAATTTTCCTTATGTTACTGTTGGAATTGTATCATAAATGTGATTATGAATGTACTTGAATACATATCTAATTTTGACTATAAATCCCTCCCTCCACATCTATAAAGATCACTGGCTATGCATACATTATATGCACATGGATATATGTATGCTCGTGAATGAAGGTTGACTCCTGGCTAAAAAAAAAAGTAAACAGAAAAACAAGGTGAAAAGAAGACGTGAATGAACAAAATAATCCTATTGTTTAATGGAGATACTCAATATTATAAAGATGTCCATTTTTCCCAAGATTAATATATAATATAAATCTAATATACATGGATTTTGGTGAGAAGTCAACAAAATGTTACTAACATTTATCCAAAGTTCATTCAGAAAAGTTAATATAAACAAAACCTAGGAATATCCTGAAAGAAAAAAAAAAATACTAGCACATAAAATATATATATAACAACTTATAATTAGCATTGAAATAGATATACAATTTTAACTTAGTGGAAAGTTCAGAAATAAAGTATATATGGGAATTTAGTGAATAACAGAAATGATAATTCAAATTAGTTTATAATAGAGGTATTAATGGAGTAATGGTGGAATAGTAAATATTGCATCTTTTTTTAATCCAAAATAAATTCACTGTAGATCAAAGATTTAATTGTAAACATTGAAACTATAAAAGACCTAGAACAGAATATCAACTATTAGAAAATATAATTTGTGGTAATTTGGGTAGAGTAGACCATCATAAACATACAAAAATCCTAAAACCTTAAAAAAATTGATAAATTTGACTACATGAAAATGAGAAACGTTTTTTTCTGGCTGGAAGAAGTGTAAACCAAATCAAAGGGCAAGCTAGAGGAAATATTTACCACAGAAAAAAGTCAGTAATATGTAAAAATATTTTAGAAATCAATAAAACAAGTATCAACACAACAGAAAAAAAGCTCAAAGCACATAAATATATGTTACAAAAAGTGATAATAATGATAAAAGTCAACATTAATATATCCTCAAAAATGAATTATAATGAAAGAAATGGATCTCAGTAATAATGTGATTTCTTTTTCACTTAATGTTTCATAGTCTCCAGTGCTTTCAGGAGTGTGAGAAAGCATGTATTCAATACTGTTGATGGTATCAGTATGATTTTTATTAGTGTAATTGGTAAAAATCTACCAAAATTACCCAATATAAATTAAAACGTGCTGGTCTCCATAAGTAATCAGGACAATGAAAATTTAAAAAAGAGACACCATCATATACACCAATGAATGGCTAAAATTAATGAGATGTTTAACAATATCAACCATTGACAAGACATAAAACAGCAGGAATTCTCACATACTGTGTGTGGGAGAATAAATTGGTACAACCAGTTTTAAAAACTGGCATCATTTTCTCAATTTAAACATATGCATAATTTATGACCCAGCAATTCAACTCCTGGCTATGTACACAACAGAAAAACATACACATGTGCCCTGTGTTCAGAGCAGCATTATTTATAATATCCCTAAACTAGAAACAATTCAAATGTTCATCTGCAGTAGAATGCATAAATTAATCATGCGGTATCCATAAAATGAATACTGTATAATAAAAATGACTGAACTACTCATATATACACCAAGGAAGAATGAAAGAAGCCAGATACAAAAGTGATTCTATGTATATAAAGACCAAGCAAAACAAGATTAAGAGTCAGACTAGTGGTTACCTTTGGGAGAGAGAAAGAAAAAAGGTAGGAATAGTAATTGGCAATGGTCCAAAGGGTGCTTTTGGATTGCTGCCAGTTTTGTATTGCTTGAGCTGGCTTGTAGTTACTCTGATACTCACTTGTGGTAATTTATTGAGTTGTATATTTCTGTTTTGTATAATTGATCTAAATGTGTGCTATACAATAAAAAGTTTTAAAAACAAAGATAAAAAGGGCAGAGTAAGAAAAGAAAAAGAATAAAGAGATACTATTCATAATTTTTAATACTAAAAATGACCTCCAAAACCTCTGAAGGTTGTAAGGGTCATAATGGCTCTTAATAGAAAGAGTAGCTTCTAAACCAAAAGTTTGAGAATAGAAATGTAAATACAGATAGTAGGTTGATTGATTATTCATTGATTTTAGTTGGTTGGTTCAATTTTGTCATTAAATATGAATTTATAAAATTCACATAATATATTTACTTTTTTGTATGTATAAATTTCTGCCTCCTTTTTAATCATAGTATAATTAAAATTATGGAAGAAACCCTCATAAATATAAATAGATAAAGCATTTTGATGGCTAAAAAGCTTAATGTCTTTTCACAACTTTGTACTTTCCTGAGATTACCTTCATTCTCTTGGAAGTGTTTCGAGTGTGAATCCCTCAAGATAAGTCCAGGCCTGTGGGGAATAAAGATGTCCTATATGCCCATTTAACTAATTCAATGTTTATTAAGTTCCTACTATTTTCTGACAAAAATTAGAAATAAGACATAGTTTCTGGCCCCTTGACCTTAAAGGTCGATTTAGTAAGATATGAGCCCACATAAAGATAGCCTTGCTTACCCCACAACGTGTGGTTGACCCTTACAGTCTTACTTTTCCTTGAAATAAAACTTTTTTAAAAAAGGGATTTCAATTTGGAAGATCTTTCCTCATATGGAGAAATTCTGGCATTACTGACCCTGTTCTGGATCTCTTGCTGAGATAGCATGGACCTCTGAGCCAGAAAGAATTTGTTTCAAATACAGTATTGGCTTTTTAACAAGGTAACTTGTCTTAGCCTCAGTAAGGACACCTTAACAAATGAAAATACGTGTCTCACAAGGTACCTGTGTCTATTGTTGGGGTTATATAGACCGATATTGGAGTTATATAGACCGACTGGCTAGCTGTAGGTATTTAATATACTTTAGTTACCATCTCCCCTTTCAATTGTATGTTATAATTATTTGTTTAGTGTCTCCGCTATCATATTGATCGATAAGTTTTTTTTGAAATTAGGGATCACATTTTATTATTTTCTTTTCTTTCTTTTTGTTGTTGTTGTTGTTTTGTTTTTTGTTTTGTTTTGTTTTGAGATGGAGTCTTGCACTTTCCCTTGGACTGGAGTGCAATGGCACAATCTCACCTCACTGCAACCTCCACTTCCCGGGTTCAAGAGATTCTCCTGCCTCAGCCTCCCGAGTAGCTGGGATTACAGGTACCCACCACTACACCCAGCTAATTTTTGTATTTTTAGTAGAGATGAGGTTTCACTATGCTGTCCAGGCTGGTCTTGAACTCCTGACCTTGTGATCCGCCCACCTCCGCCTCCCAAAGTGCTGGGATTACAGTGTGAGCCACCGTGCCCGGCCCTCTCATTCTTTTTTATACCCCTTACAGAGCTTGGCATAATGCCACGTGCAGAACTGAAATTATATATTTGCTGAAGGAATGAATTTTTTCAACTACTTATTGACTATGAGAAATGAAGAAAAGATATGTGCCCTTTATTCTGCTGAAGCTAAAGGAGAAAATGCTCAATTAACTCAAACAGAAATATGTTCTATGCGTTCTTTCTAAAGAAGACTAAATACTAATCAACTGTCGTTAAGAATATGACATTACTATAAAAAGAGTGAAAAGTGACTCTGAGTTTTGCAAGGACAAGACAGGAATAAATGAAATTTCAACCTCTCGGAGGAGCTTGTAATATATTTAAAGACTGGTTTTCTTGTCTTGCTTTTAGAATGAAGTTATTACTTTAGAGTTATACTGCTTTTTGCAGACACATATGATGCTGAGTTTTGGAATTCTGTATAAAATATACCCTCACCTGAAATGACTTAGCTTTTTGATGTCAGGACATTGAGGGATGAGGCAAATTAATTTCAAAATCCTTTGAAGCCCTATGCTTTTTTTTGAACTGTTTGGTTTTTCCCTCTGTTTTATCTTTTAGAAAAGGCTCAAAAACTTTAAACACATAATTAGACAACTAGAGAAAGAACTCTAAAGCTGTCTAACCATTTATTTTATTCTATAAAAGTACATCATCATGAAGAGTATCAGTGTTCTAGGTGACAAAGGTCGTATATACCTAAAATAGGTAATAATTGTGTTCATATGTGTTAATATCACACCATATATCCCATCCTGCAATATTTGAACTTTCCATAAAAACAATAGCCTGTGGTGAAACAGCTTGTCATGTGTACTAATGAAAAATTGCCCGAAATATCCTGATGAGATTCTTCCTGAACTTATTTTACCCCCGAGGTTTGGGAATTCACTGAACACAATGTAAGAGTTTTCTCTATCTCTTACCCTCTACCAAAAATTGTACATAAAATTCAGAATATTTCAAGTTTAACATGATTTTTGGAGCGCAACCATACGTTGGATAATTATTTTAGAGTGCTAAATGGCAAGAGGACAGGTTGAAGGGGGGTGAAAGTTATTTGTTTTTGACACCAAAGTTATTTCAGACTTACAAGCAAATAGTTGTTCACTTTATTTCTCATTTTGCATAGGCCCTTCCTTGTTAAGAGCTAAGCAGACTCTTACAAAATACAAATGGGCAAAGGCCTACTCTTATGTAATCTTCATGTTCTCTAAAAATAATAGGGTGTTAACATCATTGGAGCTTTCTCTTTCCAAAGATTCTACATAGCAGATTTGGAAAAGCCAGTGGAAAAACAACTAATAAGTATGGACACTTTGTAAAATATTAAAATAAGATTTGAATAGTCATTACCTCATTATGACTTTTCAACTTTAGAGACTTTATGTGGGTCAGTTCCCACTGCCTTAATTAGTAAAATCAAAATAACAAAAAATGGCAATTTTCTGTACTCTGTTTTTTTCCTGTTCTCAGCCTGTAGCAATAATTATATTTTCCAAATGCAAAACACCTCATTTAAAATGCAAGCTTCCTCAAAGTTGGCCAACTCTTATGGGCTCAAAGTGGCAGAAATAAGTAAATCTTTTTTTTTTCCCCCTGATGTTTTCCCCTGGTAAAACTCCTTTTGGCACATGCACTGAATATAAATCAGCCACCATGTAAATAAATTTCTGTGTCAATATTTTTTTATTGTAAAAAATTTTGCCCATTGAAGTAAAACAAGAGCAAGGATTTACAAATCAGATTGCTAGTGCACTTCAAATTTATACCTTCCATGAATAGCCTTTAAGCCACAGTTGACCTCGTGTATATATATATATATATATATATATATATATTAGCTGGAAACAATTCATCAAGTAAGTTACCCCCTTTCTTTCAAACCCACTTGTATTACTAAAAGGTTGAGTAAAGACCTCTGGGGAGCAAGGGCAATTTTTGACATGGGTCTCAACAGATTAAACTATGCAGGGACAATATAGAATACATTGGAGCAATAACATTATCACATCATAGGCTGATTGAGAGGCATTTCCTTGCATTTCCGTCCTTTTACCATAAGCCAATAGTAGCCACAGGCATTTGACTGGAGAGCCTGGAGGATTGACAGGCCTGGCAGTCATTACACGCTGGATTGAATACTAGATTACTCCAAAGTGGCTGAGGGTCAGGGATCAGTGTGTTCCCTTTTGGCACTAAATGACTTTAATATCCTTACTGTATTAGTCAATTACTTTAAAGCTGCTGCTCTCTGAGCTCTCTCTGCCCCCCTGCAGTTTACTATGGACATTTGAATTGCTCCCATACTTAACCCACACATCTGCTTTTAGCTGTCAAAAGAACAGTGCTATCAGTGGAGCTATTGACAATATGAAAAGAACTGAGATACTTGCTGGAGGTGTCAAGTGCCTCTCTCTTTTGGCTGCTTCCTTTAAAAAAATAAAAAAATAAAAAAAAACTAAATAACTCACTTACAAAAGTGGTCCTAGAGAAAAGGAATTCAGCCTCATTTAATCTAGTGGGATGTAAAGTGACCAATCGTTAAAAAAAAAAAAAAAAAAAAAAAAAAGTGGGGTTGGTTTTATTTTGTTTTGTTCTGTTTTTTTTTATCACTTACTTCCATAAACTGCACACCATCTATGTGGGTTTTTATTCTGTGGATACACACTGAATATCACTGTGAGTGAGTGTGCACCAATGTGAGACCCTCTATCAAAGTCTGTATTTCATTTCACAATAGTTCTAGTGATGGTAGAGAATTATACTGCACTTCTCAATTTATTGGTGCAACACAGTGAAGAATTTTATATCACAGCCACTGAACTTTAAAAGGTCTGATGTGGCTTGGTGTTAAACCAACATGTCTAGATTAAATGTGGACTAAGGTGATCCGAAATGTAAAACTACTTGAAAGTCGTGCCTTCAGTGTTTCAGAAAAAGTGATACGATTCCCACACAAGAGCACATCTGTTGAGTGAGCCCTGACTTGTGTGTGAGTGTGTGTGTGTTTGTGTAAGTCCCAGCACTACAGTGATAATAAACGACATTGCAGGAAGTTGCTAAAAGATTATCAATAGCTATTTCATACAGAAATAGAAAAATGAGACAGAAACATATAGAAAGGTTAACAATTACCACTAGCTTATTTATACCAGAATCTGAGAAAACCACTGATTTCCTACCTATAGAGCAGCTCTTCAGTGAGAAGGTCTGGTTGTTTGATCAGAAAATGCTCCTAAACATATTTTTAAGTTTCCATTATTGATTTTGTGTCTTTGCACACAAAAATTTCATACATGCATGAAATTTCATACATGAAATTATATGTCAATGTGAGCAATTCTTCGCAACATAAAAAAAATTAAAGCTTTATCTTTTCTGAACAATAATTAAATTAATACACGTAATTGACACTTTTTTGTTTGCTTGTTTCTGAGAATTCGCACCCATAAACTATGATTTCAGGGGTCATTCAACTTCTTTTGCTTATAAAAGATTCTTCTCAGATGAAAATATCCTAGAAAACACAATGTTAGTAGAAACATTATATAACCAACCCAAGTCAAAAATGACTTTAAAAACACAAGTTTAAATTGCATGTAAGTTATTAGAAATGTTAGTTTTTGTCATTACGTTGACATTTTAAAGGCAATTTAAAGAGGAAAATGGCATGAAATTATAAGATTAGATAACTGTTTTGTATTATTTGCTAAACTTAAAGATGTTGACTTTTAATTGCTGAAGATGACATTAATCCGATCCTAAAGATCTAATATGTATCTTTAAACTTCACAGTAGAACAGAACAATTTCTGAGTTTTAATCATTTCATGCCATTTTCTGTTTAACTAAAAGGCAGTGTTTTTTTTTTTTTTTTTCCATTAGCTTAGCTTTTGTAAGCACAGATCATATAAATGCACATGAAGTAAACTACATATACTTGAGACTCTCAAAGCTGATATGGCTCCTACCGTAGGAAAGCCGACAGACCAGTACACAATAGTGAATATTTCCTTTTAGTGGGCATCTATAAAGTATGTAAAGATTATTGCCTTGGGAAGTGAATTTTCTGATTTTGCTAATTTAAAATTTAGTCAGCAAAGAACCTTAAACAACTTGATACCTCTTGGTAATCATGTGTCATTAGCACTTTCCATTCATTTATATTTTGTTGTGTTTTGGGAATTGAGTATTCTGGAGAAGAAAGGTAGCCTGACAAGAAAGTGATTGAATAAGCCCCCTTGGTAGTTGGGATGACAGAAGGTGAAGAACTGTAGCTGCAGCTGACAACTTCTTTAATATGAATCACTTATAAATATTTACAATTCATAGTTCAACAATAAGTCTATGGGTAACACATAAACAGAAGCAATTGATGGATTGTTTGCAAGCCTGATCTTTACTGTTTTTATGGGACTATGTTTTTATTAGAAAGTGTTTTTGACAAATTCATTTGTTAAAGTTTATTCTCTTCTATGTCTCTTTGTTATTTCTAGTAAACTTCCTTTGCAGTTTACTTATTGCTTTGCATTTTTGTAATAAATACATAGTTTGCATTACTGAAGATTAGCATCCTCTTTCATTCTGTTATGGTGGTTTTGATGGATGCATTTAAATTGTGTTCTTACTAGAATATGTTACAAAGCAAATGGAGTACTTTTTTTCCAAAGCTACATACTAGATTCATCTTAAACACAAGAATAACAATCTTTGCAAAATCTGCAAAGTAAAACGCTGTGAGATGTCTTATAGAACACACAAATCTACAACAATCTGTTAATGTAGCATCTAATTTTCATTTTCACAGATTTTATTATTGCTTCCCTAATGTAACCAGGAGGATCTGAATGACCAACTGGAGTCGATACTCCTTTTCTCCTGACTTAGTGAGTAATGAGGTAGACAGCCCCCTAACCCATTAGGCCTTCAATTGTGAAGTGGGAGTGCAGTTAGCTTTCAAAGCATAGAAAAAGCTATCCTTTATGACAGTGAAAAATAAAACATGTAGAATTATAGTCTATGCATTTTAACATCTCTACTGAGTAATTATATAGAAAATTAACTAACATCCAGGGTCTTCAAGTTTCTCTTCTATTGTAGTATAAAATGTGACTATTTTATATTTGCACATGTAGTACATGATTTGATATGTTCTAATTTTGGAAAGAACAACTTTATAATTTCTGAGGCAGATAATATAGTTACTGGAGAATGATTGGCTTTAAAAATAGTCTCCCTTTAAACAGTGATGAAAGTTTACTCTACGAGTGGCGTAAATAAGGATGAGAAAGCTTTTTGAATGTGTGATCTTATCTTTAACAACTATGTCTGAATGCTTCCTAGTTTTTTATGAAAATATGTGTTCATGTGTGTGAATGTGTGTGTTTAATAATTCTGGTATAAAATAATTGACAGTTGATTAAGGAAGTATCATTAGAATCATTTAAAATGTCTTTTTCCCTTTGAATTTGCTTCATAAATAAACAATGGAAAAAGGGTCCACAGAATCTGCTTATCATGTATCATGCTTCAATATGTAAACAACTTACTGACTGGCTTTGCGGGAGAGAAGGGCTCATAATTTTCAGCCTGAAAATGACATATACAAATAAAGGAACTAAAGCATGGAAAGTAACATATTTTGGTCTTGTGACTAATGGTAACCTGGTGCTATTGAATTACTGAACTGTGTCTGAGAACTAATGAGAAAATTTTCCCAGGGGAATCTTTATCCAGTGCACTTGGAGAGCACCTCGGGGACCTATTCTGAGTCTGTCACCTTCCCCGTCTCATTGACACTCCACTTCTTTACCACCATTACACTGTGCAACCATTTCACTTCACACCTCACGATTAGAATATTAAAAGGAGAGAATACTACACGACTTGTTCCAGATAGCAGAGTTGTTTTTGACACTTAGAATAGAAATTGTCACCAGAGTATCACAGACATGAGAGTCTCCAACTGAGTAGAACATTCTAAAGCTTAAAGCTATTTTATTTTACAGCTAATGAAAACTTTTAAGAAATCTCTTAATGGTACCTAATTCACTTACTCAGAGTTATTTAAGGGCTGCATAATTCTAACCCAAGAGAATAATTGTACTCTTAGAGTTACAAAAAATGATTTTGCCATAGAAATTTCTCTTGGGTCATTATTATATTGATCTTTTGTCAGTTATTGTTTTGTTTGATCTTGTGTATACACAGGTAAAATGCACGTTTCTAGACAGAGTGTGGCATTTGTTGATTGGGCAATGATTAAGAATGGTAATACTATCACAGATGTGTTACTGTAGTGACTAAACACAGGTTTATTCTAGAACCCATGCTGAAATACCTAACAGGGTACTCCTACTTTCTGACACAAAGGAACAAAGAAGAAGAAAAAGGTGAGACCGTATAAGGACGTGTCTCGCTATTACTATGCTTTAAAAAAAAATCTGTTTTGATGAGAACACATGGACACAGGGAGGGGAACAACACACACTGGGGCCTGTCAGGGAGGGAGCGGTGAGGAGAGAGAGAGCATCAGGATAAATAGCTAAAGCATGCAGGGCTTAAAACCTAGGTGACATGTTGATAGGTGTAGCAAACCACCATGGCACACATATACCTACATAAAAAACCTGCACGTTCTGCACACGTGTCCCAGAACTTAAAGTAAAAACTAATAATAATAAAATTTTAAAAATTAATTAAATAAATACTATGATTTACAATGAGTCATTAATTAAGAAATTTTCTTCTGAAGGGTGGGGGCTATTTTTTTTTTTATCAGAAGTAAAATCCCTGACACTAAAAAAACAAAATTAGTGTTGATCTGTTATTTTATCTTTTCAAAAAGCATGATGACTGCCTCTTTGGTTAAACTTTACTATATTCCTGTAGCATGGCAAGCATTATTATTTCTATTGCTGAGGTCAGGCTATTAAATTAAGAGCAGCACACATTCATGCAAAATACCCTTCCATGCAAATTTTGGGCTGAAATTTATTAGTTCTGCCAATGACCTTAGCAGTTATCTGTGTATTTTGCAAAATATATTTTGCATAATAATTTAAATGTCCTTATTAATATTTCTGCTGCATTTACTTTTGCCCCATATTAGACAATCTCCGCTCTTCTTAATAACTGGTCAAACATATCTTCTCACATGGACAAATGGAGACAAATATTATTGGAGACAAAATTCTGCCAAATAATAAATTTCCAGAGCCATTCTCCTTCCATAACAGCTTATGGAAAGTCTCCCTTTTCTACAGCTTAAGACATTTCATTATTGAAACTTGCTTAGGCTAGAAAAGACTGTAGTCCTGGTTTGGTCACTCAGGTTTTTATTATGAAAGTGCATGCTGGAATTTGCTATTTTTAAAATTCACCTTCCCGAATTGGCCTTATATATTGCTATTCCCTTTTCAAAACCCTATTGCAGACCACAAGAGGGCTAGAACAAATTCTGAAGTTTCCTGTTTTCTTTTAGGACACACCCAGAAAAATTTATCTCTGGCAAAAGTAGAACCGAAATCACTGACGAGTTTAAAAGAAAGCTTAAATGCTTGGAATTCATACAGTATTTTTAATGGTGGGCAATTTGGATGGAATTGTTTATGGGGAACTATCCGCCTTGGGAAAGGCATGAGAAAATCCATATAAGTTTATCAGTCCAATGTGGAAAGTCCAGGTGAAAAGGAAAGGGATGAATTAGACTCAGCATCAGGGTGTCAGTGTTGATTGAACATCTCTGTTTTCTACCTCTGACACATTCTACGTCACATGCATAGATAAGAGCTGGCCTTGTGGATCTTTCTTTCCTCTGCAAAAAGACATGAGCTGAATTTTGGCTATTTTTCTTTTTTATGGATTCAAATATTATTATTTGATATATAATACAGGGCTTTTATCATGTCTGTTCATTTAATGTGATAGAAACAAGAGAAAGAGAATCAAAATGGTCTAATTTTTGGTATAATATTTGTATTTAAGTACTCAAGTGTTAAAGTGATACTTGCCTAGTGGATTGAATTGAGAAAGCCTATTCACCCTATGGCTTAAGTGCTGTAGATGAAACCTTGTGACTCTCAAGTGGTAATAATTCAAAATGTAACGCACATGAGGGAGTTAAACACATACTCATAAGGATACATGAGCCGTCCATTACAAGGGTTTCCTTCATTTTCTATGCCAGAGTCACAAAATAACTTCAAACTTCATCCCAGAGATGAAATCAAAAGTCCACCTCACACACATAAAAAAGGACCTCTCTACGGATTTAAACCAAGACCTGATTATTCAGGAGCAGCTTATTTGGCTCGTGGCTAAGTCAAAGTTTGCTACTTCTGGGCATGTTTGACTATAGGGAACTCGCCCTCATTTTCATCCTTCTGCCTGTTCTGAAGGATGTGAAAAACATACAACTTCATCTTTACTCATGTGGTTTTGAATGGGCTCTTATTTGACTCATCTTTTTCAGAAGTGGGGAAAAAAATAAAGTATTTGCATGTGCAGGGATTTGGGGATTTATTCTCTTTCTTCTCTTTTTCCATTTCTTTTTCCCCTTGACAGAATTTCTGGTCTTTAGGCATTTGTAAGGCCTTTGCTTCATTCTTTCAAACCAGTCCATGATATATGGGTGGGGGAATGGAGGACACAGGAAACCAGAATGGATTCCTATCCATAGGACTACTTAAGACCTCAGGGACTACAGGTCACCACCCTGGGTTAAATAGTTCAGTTGGAAGTGCCTCAACACAGTGTAAGCAGTCATAAACCAGCATCATCCAAGGGCATGAGCCCCTCTTTCAAGCTAATTCATTGGGTACACAACCCCATTCTGGCACATTACTCTAATTTGCACATACTCATAAACACTACGCTTTTTGTTTTTAACTTATTGTACCGGAACAGCCTCCAATCTCTTTGTTATATAAGTTTTTAATTTTGGAAGTAAATTAGCCATACAAATGAAACTGTTTAGGACAAACACCAAACAAAAAAGAAATTTGTTCATCCAACTAAAATTCAGATTATGTCAGACCAATCAATCTTTTCAAAGGGAACAGAATGAGAGCAATCCACTTCTAGATTCCAGTAGAATTAATTAGGAATGCCTGAAAAATGATTTCTACAAAGTATGACATACATGCATCAGTAGAAAAGGTATGTGAAAACTTTGAAAACACATTGACTTAGTATTGAATTCATGCAAAAAAGAAACAACAATTTGAACCTCATCAACCACTTCAATTCATATTAAGATAATGGTAGAAAAGGGAAGGACGTGCTTTTCATTGCTAAAGTTTTCTACATTAGTACATGTTTGGTATTTTATTTTCAGTGTCAAAGAACCTAGCTGACAGTTTGAATCAGAGTCAATTTATTTCAGCAAATATTATAAATTGATACCTGGTTTACATTTCTGTTGTTTTGATAATCCATGGCTGAGCTGATTTCCCCACACTCTACTTTTATAACTTTAAAGTGTCATTTGAGAACAGAGGGGTTTTATTTTCTCATGATCTTATGCAGTTGCAGAAATATTTCTTTGAGGTAGTTTTGGAGAGATTTCCTTTTGGCTATGTCTATACAATCTCTAAATAAACAGTGAAAAGTTGAAAAGTTCAGTCAATTTCCTTTGTTATTGGTTTTGTAGACACCAAATAAGAATCTAACTTAAAATAATATGCAAACTAGTTTAATTAAAGTAACCTGCCAACTTAGTTCGATTACTCAAAATCTTAGACGTACTGTTAAAATCTTTGCTACTCAAAGACCGTAGCAAATTTGCACATAGCTAAAGACTGTATGAAATTTAAGTTCAGTACTACAAAGATATCAGTCTAGTGTTTCTTCATCTTGATTTTGCTTGGATTTTTCTTTATAAACTCTTAATACAAATAGTAAAAATAACGAGTCATCGGATTTGTTTTTTCTGCATTAGCTTTCCATGGGAGTCTAGATGTTTGTCTCTTTTCTCTAATGCAAAATACCAAATATTTAGGGACTGGTTGCTGAGAATGTTAAATAAATGAGAGATAATCTCTGCTCCCAAGGAGTTTTGCATTAGTAGGGGAGATAGGCTCCAAATGACTTAATGCAAAATATCATGTCAAAGAAAATTAAACACGTGCAAGTAACATTTTGACAAAAGTACAAGGAGAATGAGAAAAGAATTTATGGAAGAAAACTTGAGGGATAAGTAAGAGTTAATATTCAGGGGAAAAACCATTCAGATTAAAGGAAAAAACTGAGCAAAATATTAACTCGTGAGTACAGAAGCATGTGAATTCGCATTCTAGTGAAGATTGTGCTGAGGAATATAGTGGATATTTCTTTCTTTCTTTTTTTTTTTTTTTTGAGATGGAGTCTTGCTCTGTTGCCCAGGCTGGAGTGCAGTGGTGCGATCTTGGCTCACTGTAAGCTGTGCCTCCCGGGTTCACTCCATTCTCCTGCCTCAGCCTCCCGAATAGCTGGGACTACAGGCGCCCACCACCAGGCCCGGCTAATTTTTTTTTTTTTTTTTTTTTTTTGTATTTTTAGTAGAGATGTGGTTTCACCGCGTTAGCCAGGATGGTTTCGATCTCCTAACCTCATGATCCACCCGCCTCGGCCTCCCAAAGTGCTGGGATTACAGACATGAGCCACCGTGCCCGGCCTGTAGTTGATATTTCAAAGCCACGAAGGGGACAACGCGTGAAATGAATGCTATATCTAAAATTATTTACTAGAGACTTTGAAGAAGCATATTTTACAATAATTAATTTTCAACAAAATGTTCAGGTTTAAAGGAAAGTGTGTGGCTAGCCAGTGTAATTTTATTCTCAGATCCATTGAAGTATTTGCATGCTGTAAATCACTCAATGGGAGTTAAATTCATCTGATTTACATTATGGTGAAAATTTTTACCAAAGTGCCATAGCTACAGAAAAGTGTATAGAGCAGAACTTACTTGCTTTACGTCTAGAGAAAAGAGAGGAAAATATTTTCCCACCAAATATAGGTTTAGATCTATTATCTATTACTCTTTTTGACAGTAGAGATCAGAAAAATGGATTTCCATGGCTAAGAACTTTAGAGAGAAATCATTAAGGGGTCTCACTTACTATTCCCAAAGTGTTTTTGGTTCTCTGTGGCTCTGCTGGTGTTTCAGGATTATTTTGTTGGATGCACTGGAACTGCACTTCTACAAGGCAGAGGCACAGTGGTTCTTGGATTTAGCTCACCCTCTGGGAGTCAAAAAGGAGAACCAAAGTAACTAATTTCAATCTTGGAGCATAAAGTAAATTGTGAAGTCTTGTTTATATGATTTTAGGGATGTAGTCATAGATAGACTTGAAATTGAATCTTCCTCAAAAAGATCCATCAAACAATGTCTTTCATCTGGTTTGTGTTGCTTTGTTAAGAAGTAGGTTCCAAGCACAAGAATCACACTACATGTACTCCCTGCCAAAATCTTTCAGTGAAGTAGCATCAGCTCATGGAAATCAATGTTAAATTAATATTGAAGTTCCTCAAGTTCATCATAATTGTTCTTAGGTTTCAAGGTGGCATCATTTGGAATCCTCAACCAACCACTGTGTTCTGGTCATAGGGTTCCAAAACATGCTACAGAGCTATAACATCTTCCCAAGTGAGAGGATACAAACTCTCTATCCGATTTGGTTATCAAGCTGTATGGTAAGCCTGAAAGACAGTGAAATACCAGGGATAACAGGGTGAAAAAAAAACCCTCTGGAGAATGCTACAAATGTGTATGTACTGGTTCTCACTGTACCAGTTTTGGTTTGGTTTTGTGTGTTTTACATATGGAGTTTTATGACAAAGACTTAGTTGAGAGTTTGGCTATCACACATGACAAATATTAATACTGATTTTTGGAAATCCATTTTTTTTGAAAGGCATTTGCCCATCTGCCAAGATGAATTTCTCTCTTGCCTGTCTCTATAGACTCCACTTGCCAACAGTGGTTATCCCCTCCTCTCTATCTCCTCTGATTTCATCATTTATTTTTCTGTCTGGCCTCATATCTCATATATGTCTTTCAACATTGTCATCTTTGTATACAGAGTATTTAAAAGAACTGTGTTTTGCTGTCCCAGGTCTAGATAATGACTTTAGGTCTTCTTATTCCTTTCAAATGGTTACTTCAAACTAATTTTCTATTAAGGTAGCCTTCAAATGTGTGTTGGTGATTTAGTCTTAAAAGAATTATAAAAATCTGAGTACTACATTGGAAGTTTCTGTTTTCACATAAGTCTTTTTAAAAATTTTCATAAGTTTAAGCAGTTGCAAATAAAAACATTATCCAGGCACACTCCTGGGCCCAGCTACTTGGGAAGTTGAGGTGGGAGGATTGCTTGAGCCCAGAAGGTCGAGGCTACAGTTAGCTATTGTCACATCACTGCACTCCAGCCTGGGTGGCAGGGTGAGACGCCTGTCTCAAAATAAATAAATAAATAAATAAATAATAACGGATGCAAATTGTGTAATTTCTGCATATTCTAAATATCACAGTTTAAATAGAGCTTAAATCAATTTAAACTTAGAATAGAACAACATATTAAAAGTAAATTAAGAGAACTACATGGAAGATGGTGAAATACGACCTGTGAAAATTCTGCAACTCCATAGAAACAAGAAGAACAGTGGCAAAAATAATCAAAACCAACTTTTTCAGAACCTTGGAAATTCACTGAAGGTTCACAACAATCTAAGAAATATTTATTCAAGAAAAATGACTGAGTATCACTTGAGGCCAGGAATTTGACACCGGCCTAGGCAACAATGTGAGACCCCATCTCTGTGAAAAATTGAAAATTAGGTGGGCATGGTGGCATGCACTTGTACTCCCAGCTATTCAGGGGGCTGAGGTTGGAGGATCACTTGTGACCAGGAGTTTGAGGTTGCAGTGAGATAAGATCGCACCACTCTACTCCAACTTGAGCAGCAGAGTGAGATCCTGTCTCCAAAAAAAAAAAAAAAAAAAAAAAAGAGAGAGAGAGAAAGAAAAAAAAATTACTAAATATTGGTAAGGATCATGAACTTTGTGACATTTTAACTTGCTCTATTCCCATTCTCCTCTCTTTAGTTCCATGGCAATTTGGAAAGTGTGAACAGCCATGTCCTTACATAATTTGTTGCAAGTAATCAGCAGCAATTATTTAACATTGAAGCCGACTGAGGTGGGGATAGTACTTGGTGCTAACAAGAAGCTGACCAAAAATTTTAAAAGGAAAACCTGGGGAATGGTATCTCCATAGGTAGCTCTGAAAAGCTCTGACCTATTCCTGGGAATCTAGAATGCCAAGCATGTAAGCAGAGATGTGCACATCTTAAGAAAAGGGCTAAGAGTGTCCCAGTCTTTCACCTCTAGCTGACCTTGAGGCTCTTCACAAGCAAGAAGTGGTGGGTAAGGCGGAGTTGTAGTCTGCCTGTTAGAATGTTGAAGCGTACCTTAAAACACATAAACAGCCTATGGATTGAGATCAAATATTTTCAATCCCCACATCTGATAACAGGTTAATATCCAAAATATACAAGCAATTCTGAAAACATGTTTTCTTAATCATTTCACAATATGTACATATATCATAATATCACATTGCATCCTATAAATATATGTAATTATAATTTTTAAATTTAAAAAATATATAATAAATTTTTAAAATAATATGAGGCAAATAATATTCTAAATTTCCAAATTTCAAATGGGCACAAGATTTAAATAGATATTTAAATAGATATTCAAATCCTATGCCCATTTTGTATATCTTTTTGTATATTTATGTATCTTTGAAAGAAGATATACAAATGGCTGGTAAGCTCATGAAAAGATGCTGTCTAACTCAGCCTGGGGACTGCTATAACTATGAACTGGTGAATTATAAACAACAGAATTTTATTCCTCATAGTTCTGGAGGCAGGAAGTGTGAGATCAGGGTGCCAGCATGGTTGGTTTCAGGGCCTTCTTTCAGGTTGCATACTGCTGACTTCTTGTAGCCTCACACGGCAGAAAGTGGATGAGCTACCCTGCTGGTCTCTTTTCAAAAGGACACTAAAATCTACGCTGATGACCTAGTTACCTCCCAAAGTTCCCACCTCCAAATATCATTGAAATATCACATTGAAATTAGAATTCAACACACAGATTTTGGGGGATACAAATCCATAACAGATGCTCAGCATCACTGGTCATTAGGAAAATTAAAATCAAAACCACAATGAAATACCACTTTACACTCACTGGGATGGCTAAAATTTAAAAAGAGAGACATTAATAAATTTTGACAAGGATGTGAAGAAATTGGCACTCTCCTACATTTCTGGTGGAATTGTCAAACGTGCCACTTCTTTGGAAAACATTTTGGAAGCTCCTTAAAGTATTAAACACATAATTACAGACTATATAACTCAGAAATTCCACTAGTAGGTATATTTTCAAGAGAAATGAACACAAATTTTCATGCGAAGACTTGTAGAAAAATACACATACAGCATCATTTTTAATAACCCCCAAACTGGAAACAACCTAAGAGTCCATCAACTGATTAACAAATAAAATGTGAAAATTTATAAAAGGGAATATTATTTGGCCGTAAAAAGAAATGAAGAACTGATTTATGCTGCAACATGGGTAAACCGTGAATAGACTATGCTCAGTGAAAGAAGCCAGTCACTAAAATCACATATGGATGATTTCATTTCTGTGAAATATCCAGAACAGGAAAATGGGAAGAGTCAGAAAGTTTATTCCGAGGGGGAGAAAGGAATAAAACATATTATGACTGCTAATGGGCACAACTTTTTTCTTCACAGATATGAAAATGTTTAAAAGTATACAGGGGAATTGCTTGCACAACTCTGAATATTCTAAAAACCGAATTGTATAATCAAAAGGAAGGATTTCATGATATGCAAATTTTGTCACAATAAAGCTGTTACTTTTAAAAGTAAGCTTTTCATTACCAGTCAGAAATTTTACATTGCTCTTTTTTCCTTTTCAATGTTATTTTCATCTATCTGAAATAACAGTATTCCACTTTATAATAAATATTATTAATGATCTCCTATTTTAATGATCAAAAATTACACACGTTGATTAAAATGAAAGTATATTTTTAAAATTTTTGTGACTTTAAACTTTAAAAAATTAGCCAGATTAAGTAACCTTTAAAATTATTATTAGTACACAATTGATCAAAGTTTTGGCAATAATTAACAAAAACAAAATTTTACTTGAAAAAATCTTTCTTAATGCGATAGAAGTAGAGTGGGGAGATTAACGTTTATGGTTCTTTGACTAAAGCTATTGTATTGTGCCCTTTTGTTCATCATCTCAGAGTCATGCACCACAAGAAATGTACCATGCTATGGGGGAAATAGAGTAAAGAAAGACAGAGAGCGGAACAGAAGGAAAAGTAAAAAGACAAGAACTTTACTTGAGCCTGTACTCCAACAATATGAAAGAAAATTCAAGAAAGTATAGTAAATTAAAAATAAACTTGGCATTAACCCAACAGTACAATGTTTTAAATCCCAAGCTTACATGTGTGCACAAGCTCTAGAATACTAATAGGGATCAGTAAAAATTATTTTTAAGCTTAGGGTAAATTTTTACCAATGAGAATGGCTGTTTCCATACAAAACATAAAATTTACATGCTCAGTTTGATGAGACTATTTTTAAATGGCCAAATTTATATCAGGGGCATTGTGATCGGACCTCTCTGAAGAAATGTTTGCATGGGGACATACTGATGAGGCCTATAAGATAAATTACTAGGCATTCAACCAAACTCTTCTGTGGGAGAAAGGATGCTGTATGTTAAATTTAGCTTTCACAGATTAAAAATGAGGCTGAATAATTTTATATGTTTATTAGACATTTTTATTTTAATAGCCTGTTTTGTAATTGGATTTTTTTTAGTATTGCTTATTATAATATTAATGTGCAAGAATTATTTACAAAATATTAGTCATTGATCAAGTATATTAACATACTTTTTCAATTTGTGACTTATCATTTTGTTTCTAATACTGATTTATATACAAAAGTTCAAAATGATATATACTCAAATACATTTATTTTTCTTTTATTTTTAAAGACCTATTTGTTGTAAAATCAGATAAATATGTGCCTATATTTTTTCTTGCTCTTTTGAAGATTCATATGCTATATTTAATTATTTAATCTTGATTATATATTGAAGTAATGATGTATTAGGAATCTAATTGCAGTTTAGAATATAAATAATTGTCCTAGAAACTCTTTAGCAAATACTTCATCAATTTGCAGTAATTTGAAATTCTGTCTTTATCCTAAACTAGTTCTTTTGTTGATACTTAGGTTGAATGGTAAGTTTCCTTTTCTGTTTCTTGTACTGGTATTCACTATAAATTACTGAAATTGTACAATATATTTTAACACTTAAAAGTAAATTACAACTTGGAATAAGCTACATTTTTAAATAATTATTTGGGCTATTCTCATAAATTTCATCTTACACATAAATTTAGAATCATTTTATAAAATTTCCCCAAATTTTTTACAGGAGTTTTGTTTGAGTTGTGGTCCAAGGTGTTAAAGAGGGAGAATCTGGAATTGGACTGCCTGTGATTGAGTTCTGAATCTACCAATTATATGATGTTTAATCTTGTATCATCTACGTAATTTCAGTTTACTCATGTGCAAATAATAATACCTAACAATTAAGATATTCTAAATCTTAAATATGCTTGCATACATATGAATACATAACATGATGTCTATCCCAGAACAAAACATTTAATAAAAATTGTATATTATTATTTTAAAAATTTTATTGGATTTACAAATTATCTTGGGGAATTATTGTCTTAGATTTAATATATTTCTCATTCAGGAAAACAATTATTGAAGTACTTTTCCTTTTCTTTTCAAATATTTACTAATGTTTTTCAAATATGTCTGGAGCATGTTTTCATTTTATAATCATTTGTAGATATTGCATATTTTTGTTACTTTGTGAATAAAATAGTTTTTCTAATTGCATTGATCCAACTTTTATAGTGATATATTGAAAATATATTGATTTTTTGTTGTTGTTGATGGACCACATTACTGATCCTGCTTATTAGGTCTATTTTAATCAATTATTTGGGTTTTCCCAATAATTGTATGATATCTAGTGATGATAATTTTATTTCTTCCTGTCTAATATTTACATTTCATTTTTTTCTTCTTTTGTTGCATTCTCTAGAAATTTAAGAATGATACTGAATAACAGTGAAAAATAGAAATCCATATTTTGTTCTTGTTTCAAATTTTAACAGAAATATTTTCAATGTTTTAAAGTCCAGTAACATCTGGTTATTGTTGGAATAAGTCTTCTTTATAATAATGTTTTTTTTTCATCTTAGTTTGTGCCAATTTGCTTTAGAAAGGGATATTGGATTTCATCAAAATTGTTTTTGAAACACAATAAAATGAAGATGTTTATTTTTAAATTATTGATTGATTTAATGACTTACCAAAATTGATTTGTCTATTTTCATCCATCCTTGCATTTCTGGAATAAAAATGTCAGAGCATAAGCATTAAAATCAAACTCTTTCTGTTTACATACTAGCTCTAAAAGTTATTAGCCATGTAATTTTGGCCTATTACTTATTTCACTTTTTACATCTATAAAATGAGGATTAAAAAGTTATTTTTCTCATGAGATTATTATGAGGCTTCTTAAAATGTTAATAGATCATAGTAGACTCTTTAAGTTTGTTTTTGTATTTACTCTGATTTGATGTTGTAATATTTGTATCTAGATTTAGAAGTAAAAGTGTACCATATATTTTCCTTACTTTTCTAGCCAGATTTTTGTATCATTTCAGAAGATTCTTGTTTTGTTTTTTTCAGATTTTTGAAGTCATTAGCATTGAATTATTTACTAATCTACTAATTTCATCATCATTCATACATATTGTTTTATGTTCAGCCTTATTTTCAATTCTCATGATTTTTTTTTCCTTTTCCCTTATTAGCTGTATTAGTATCCTATTGCCACTCTAACAAACTGCTAAAAGTTTAGTGGCTTAAAGCAACACAATTTTTTTATGCAACAGTTTTACCATATATACAGCAATATAACAATATGAATTACATACCCTATTATATTTTATTACATATAATATAGAAATTATTGTATATATCTCTATGTATATAATTATATCACAGGTCTAAAATGTATCCACAGGCCTGTGTTCCTTTTGGAGGTTCTGGAGGAGATCAATTTCCTCTCCTTTTCCATCTGCAGAATGCTTTCCTTGGCTCATAACTGCTTCCTCCATCTTCAAAACCAGCAGCATACATCTTCTCTCCTCTTTGACCTTTGCTTCACTCCTTATGTCATTTTTTCTGCCTCAGACTCTACTGCCTCCCTCTTATTAGAAGCCTTGTGATTACACTGAGCCCACTTGGATAGTCTAGGATCACGCCTCCAAAATCATTTTTGCCAATAAGTCATTTTGCCATATATTGACAAGTTCCAGAGTTTACGACATGACATCTTTGGGATAGTTATCAGATAGTTTGGTTTTCTCTAATGAATATTATCTTGACATGACTTATTAATTTTGCTATTTTCATTTTTCAAAATTTTATTATGTTTTTCTTTTTTTAAAACTCCTGTTATTTTCCTTTGTCCAACGGTTTGAATTAGTATTTTTACTTATTCTTAAACTTAAGCATTTACATCTCTAAATTTTTGTAGTTTTGGGTGAGTGTCATATATTTTGTTTTGTAGTCATCTAGTTATTGCCATTTTTAAAATCAATAATTTTAAGTTTGACGTTCCCTTTGATCTTTGCATTATTTAGGTGAGCTTTTTTTAAAAAAAATTACAAGTGACTCGTTAAACATGTACTTTGCTATTAATTTTTCATTTTCTGCATTGTGGTAAATGACTTCTGCTTTTTGAGTTTTCTTAGGTTTTCTTAGCGGCCTAATAATATCAGTTTATATAAATTCAATGATTTGTAGGATATAGAATGTGATATCTGGTTTTTAATTAGTATTATTAATTTTATTTTTTATCCACTGTAAGGTTATTTATTTTTGCCTACTTCATAGACTTCAAAGAGTCCATTGTAGTGATATTAATTAGGGAATGTGGCATTTTAAAAGAAAACTGAGATGTTCAGGGATTTTTAAATTTTAGGCAAAAACTGCAAGAAATATAAAAGCCAAAAAAAGGAGTACATTTATTTTTGAACAGTAAAAATGTATTGTTTGTGTGTGTACTTCTTTGACTGTTTTTGTACATTTGCCTACCAATGAGCATTTAGGGAAAAGTAATGTTTAAATTTTAAAAAGTAAATAGATATCCTTTTTTAAAATCTGCCCTTTTTCATCTGACTTTCTACCTACGTATCTTCTGAAACTTTGAAAACTCTTTGACTTTGCCCATCTGTATACTGTCATTAAGACACACATCAGAAAAACAGTGGTGCTTGTGGCATTAAGTATTATAAAAGTATGAGGAACTTGCTTTGAACTGCTGTCCCAGCAGAAGGCCAGTGTAGGTTTCAGCTAGCTTTTCTTTAACCTTCTGAATTGCAGCAGAGAGCTGATACTGAAACCACGTCTGAAAGTTCTAAACTAAATGAGTTTGATGGTGTCAGCTTAACTGGAGCCAAAATAAACCTACGGTATATGTTTATACTGTCTGTTTTATACATGTCTAGAGCAGAGGAACTATTGAAGTTGAATTACTTCTTACCCCTGGAGAGGGTAGTCCTTCAATGTCATGACAAAGGTCACTGGCAGGTCATCATGGAGAAGTCAGTTTCTGGATAACAGAGTGCAGTTTCGAAAGCCTGTCAATTTTTCCTCTTCACAAAAACAAAATGGTAAAACTGTTTTTGTAATAACAGAAGTATAAATATATACATATACATTTGTGCACATTTACATATTCAGGTTTAAAATACGTATTCTCAGTGTGTGCATAGAAAATTGTACCTGAAAACTATTGTTTCATTTGGAATTAATTTTACTTTGAATTTTGTGGACTGTAAGTAAAATAAGAAAACTTTCACTTACGTACCAATGTCAAAATAGCTCAGCTTTGCCCAGGTTAATAGTGGGCTTTATTGACAGGTGTCAGGAGATGGCGAACCAAGTGTGAGGAATGCAATCCCCAGTTCAAAAGAACAGAACCTTTTACAAATCCATCAGCATGTATAAAGTACATTTATTTTTATGTAAAATGTCAATTACTTTTATTTTTAATTAATTTTGATTCTGTCTCCCCCACCCTGACCTTTTGAAAGCAGAATAATTTTCCAAATGTTGATTTTTTTAAACGTAAATTTTATAAAGACAACTTACTCAAAACAAAGAGTATTCTATCCTAATTATTACCAATTTTATTTTAATGTTTAAGATGCTGGTATGTATGAATAATAAGCATGTAATCTAACTGTCCACTTTCAGTATTGATCAACTCCTCTACCCGATGTCTTCTTGCTGTTGCTATACTGACCTCTGCAGGCTTCTGAAGTTGGGAACAATTGTTTACTCTATGCATAGCGCTGCCAGACATTGTAGAATAAAATCAGACTCTAGAGTTGCAAATGACTTGCACACATGGATTTATTGATGAGCTTAGATTTCTTTTCATTCTTTGATAAAGAACTTTGTACATATATGTTTTGATGAATAATTTCAAAAGCAGTATTGGGCATTCTTGGTTACTAAATAACTTTTTTGCCCAACAAACTTAAGTTGAAAAATCTTTAAAATGTACACTTTAAAAACTATTTTTTATATTTAATATAGGAAAAAATTATTGGTGAGTTAGTTGGTGCAACGATGATAGTCAAAAACATTTTCTTTTGCAAATAAACCATATGTTGACTCAGACTTTGTTCAGTGTGCAGTTTTATTCCATTTTTTCAACTGTTCTCGCATAATAAGCACTTTAACTTGTAAGTTAGGGAATCACTTGCAGATCTATTAAAGCTCAAATAAGATCATTTATGAATTCTGATATAAATATTATAAATAGCAAATGAGTTTTGTGATGTATCTATGCACAATTCAATTTTTTCCTATAGAATTGCGCACTTTCTATAAAAGAATAGTCTGTTTTTTCTAACTTAATTCTTCTCGCCATTTCGTACTTTAAGATGTCTAACATGTGTTCATACCCAACTATAACTTTACAATTAGTCTCTGACACCTCTTTATACATACATATATACATACAGATATGTGTATATGTCTAACTCATGGTCCAGTCTGGTCGATTTGCAGAGCAGTGCCCCAAACTTTATTTATGTTACAGACAAAAGCATGTTGAATTGTAGCTCTGTGTATGCCTATTTCTAATTTAACAAATGACAATATACAGAATGCTTAAAAATTTGGGCCTGGAAATACAATTTTGTCTGGTTTATGTTTCTTTGCTTTCTTCACTTTTATTGATTTTAGCAATTATTTCATCTGTTTGCTACAGCTGCACAAATTATTTTCCTAAATAGGTATAGGGGCTATCCAAGCAATTTCTAGCTCTCCACTGAGTAATAGAATCATTTACAAAATTCATTTTCATTCATGCATGAATGAAATGTTCGATCTTCTTTTCTCCATTTACAAAAGTTCAGATGATACTCATTCTGTAACAGTTCCTCTCAGCCTAGCTGTTAACTGAATCCTGTGTTCTAGAATTTAAATAGTGCGAGACTTTCATTAAAAATCACTATCATTTGAAACATCCATTTATGTTTTCTGATTATTTTGGCCAAAAATGTATAATTTTATGTGAAATACACAGATATAACCATAGCAAAATAAAATATGCCCTCAATCTATTGTCTTTACAAATTTCTAGATGACTAATTGGGGAAGTTTTAACATTAACTAGATGTTAGAGGATCTTAAGGAATTATTGTTCATTTTTTATGTTCTCCCATTGTGTTTTTATAAGTCCTTGTTTTTTCTGATTATACAATGTCTGAAATTTGCTTTAAAATATTCCAGTGGTAGTGCTAGAGTGAAACAATGGGTGAAAATATAGATGAAATAGCTTTGTCCTGAATATCAAGCAGGTGACTACACGGAGGCTCACAATTTTCTCAGCTCTTTATATGTTTGAATGTCTCTAATAAAAGCTTGAAAATACCAATAATGAATTCACAGCACCTTCTCCTCACAATCATTCAACTAAGCCATCACCTTAGACCAAGGCCCTTGAGATGCTCCTTTCACCACACTTTTCTAATACAAAATCATAGGCACTGTAGGTCTGGACAGCTGCCATGTTCACCTCTCATCCTGTTTCTTCTTCTATTTTAAGACCCAGCATTTGACTTCTCAAATATGCTACTCAGTCCTATGCTATGCCTCATGCTCACACAACCTGGCCTGTATTATCCCGTCCCTCTACTTCAGTGTGCCTTCTCTTCCTTCCTTTATTCCTTCAAAAATGAGGTTAGATAATCCTTTCTTCCAGGACATCACATTGATTTAGCTAAAACCTCCCCCAAATTAGCTACAGAGTTATTCACTTCATCCCCTTTACTATGACAGTTCAACTTTGTACTTTTTACTGTTCGTACTTTTTTTTTTTTTTTTTTTGAGACAGAGTCTCGCTCTGTCGCCCAGGCTGGAGTGCAGTGGCGCGATCTCTGCTCACTACAAGCTCAACCTCCCGGGTTCAAGCCATTCTCCTGCCTCAGCCTCCCGAGTAGCTAGGACTACAGGCGCCTGCCACCTTGCCTGGCTAGTTTTTGTTTTGTTTTTGTTGTTGTTGTTGTTGTTGTTGTTGTTGTTGTTTTTGTATTTTTTAGTAGAGATGGGGTTTCACTATGTTAGCCAGGATGGTCTCAATCTCCTGACCTCGTGATCCTCCCGTCTCAGCCTCCCAAAGTGCTGGGATTACAGGCTTGAGCCACCGTACCCGGCCTAGTATTCGTACTTTTTACAATTGCTATACTTAATCACACATTATATTTATTTCTTTACACATATCTCACCGAAAGAATTTACGAGTTCACTGAAAGTCTTTAATGTGCTGTATTTCCAGTTGTATTTTATTATCCTTGTTTATTCTCTCCCTCATCATCCTTATGTATTTTTTAGTTATGTTATACTATTATAATGTACATATTACATTTTATTATCCTTGTTATTCTCCCTCTCATCATTCCTACGTATTTCTTAGTTGTGTTATACCATTATAATGTATCTTTTAAAGGCTACTTTAAATCATTTGTTACAATTTGGGGAAGATAAAAATAAGTAATCAAATAATATTTCTTTTTCATTGTGAAACACTTCAGAACAGCTAATGCCTTTTGCTGATTTTTGCATACCCAGTATAAATTAAATTCAGTTGAAAAAAAAAAATTAAAAGGAATAGTCAGGAATGTGTTTGCCACAAAGGGGAAAAAAAGATTGAGGAAAGATTGCTTGAATTACCCATTTTAGAAAAGACTCCAAAATTAAATTTCAAAAACTTTATTTTTCATTTAACATTTTTTTAATGTATAAAGTTATTACTTTTTGGTACATGAGACTAGATGTACTTTGTTGATTTGAGACCTAGCTGTTATCACCATTTATTACTAATTTATTACAATTACATAGTATTCTTCTTGTTGTTTTGCCTTACAACAACTATTTATAAGTTGCAGTGCTAGAACAAAGAGCATATTATTACACAGTTTTTTAAAAAACAAATCATGAGTTATCAGGATACATTTGTAAACGTGGTAATTTACAAATACATTTACATAGCTAATTATAGTTTTCACCTTAATCATTTTTCATTTATTATAGTAAAATTAATAATCAACATATAAAAAGTAATGAGAAAGCTGAAAATATAATTCTGCTCTTAAGTGTTTTCATATAATTTCAATTCCCTTTAAATAATATTCCAGGATTATGAACAATTATAACTGTGGGCTATAAAATCTAAGCAATTTTATTAAAATTCATAAATTTTCAGGGTAGGAGAATGCCGTATGCAAATATTTTTAATATAGTAGATTTTTATGGTAGTATTCTATCTAAAATTCAGTAGAGCTGCTATTAGACAATATTTAGGATGTTAAACTGACACACACATACTTATATAGATATCAACTGAAACAGACAGAAACTTAGTTGTTTGGGGAAGGAATGGAGATATTTCTGTAATCCTCTTGTCCATGAATTTTTTCTTTATACTAATAGTTTTTAGCCATGATTGTAAATAGAAGTAATGGGTTGGCTTTATTACTGGTTAAGTTGAAGGCATGTAAGGCTTAATACAACTGAAAACTGATTCAAATGTGTGTCTTTGAGTTCTTCCTTCCTTTCCTTACCACCATAGCATGAGGGCTGTGCTGTAGCTCGAGGGTCAGCAAGCAACAAGAGAATCGGTAGTTCCAGTATAAGAGATCACCTGGCAAGTTGAACTTCCCTCTCACACCCTGCTTCCAAGTCCTTCTACAACATTATCCTTAAGGGGCATATGTCTGAGACCAAGGAGGCTACCTCCACACATTCTGCTTCCTTCCTAAGGTGGTAAGAGGTGAGAGATGATGACAATAAGGACAATCACAACATTTATTCCCACTTATTGTTGCCAGACACTGCAAAGCTCAAGGTTCATAGTCCTTGCTGTGAATAATTTCTGTGATTTCAGATTGCAAAGCTTTAATTGATTCTTTTTTTTCTTAATTTATTCATAATAAATATTATTTGGATTAAAAATCTTGAGTTGGATGTTAATAAAAAATTATCTTACTTGTTTTAATTTTGTATAAATAACAGGTTCTAATAGGGTAATCTTCTTCTTCCACAATGAAGATGCTAAAAGTTAAGTCAAGACATTTTGAGAGTTAAAACATTCCTTAATCATTTCTTTACATTTTTATGTCATATGCGAGGTATGATTTATAGTCACAACCTCAGATGTGCAAAATTATATGTCTTTATTTCTCTATATCTTAACTGAGCTCATGACACTCCGTTTTTACAGAATCCTGTTGTATTAAGGTATCCTCAGTCTCTTTCAGTTTAAATTTGCCCTTTCAAAACACTGCCTTTTCTGATATTTCATCCTTTCTCTGCTTAAGTGATTCAGGAAGGCTGGGAGAAGCTATCTTGCCCCCTGCATCAGATCTACTCTGACTTACACAATTCCCGTAGAGGTATACATTGTTGCCACCCAAATCCTACTGCATTCATGCCCACCAGTCACCAGAGTCATGAATTCTCTTTACTTTAAATCCTAAACCCAAATCCCTTCAGGTTCATTGTCCTACCCAGCTTCTTGTATGGCCCTTCTCCATCTCAAGAGAGGCCTAGAACCTTTAATATACCTCCTTTGTATCACACTAAATCCAAGGGATGTCTGTATAGCTGCCTATGGCCGACCTAAAAAAGTAAAAAATAAATTTAGAAAAGTGAAAAGAAACAGATAAAATTAATTTTAATAGTGTATTTAACTCATATTCAAATACAGTCATGTGTGGCTTAACTATAGGGCTACATTTTGAGAATTGCATGGTTAGGCTATTTCATCATTATATGAACATCGAAGAGTGTACTTGCACAAACCTGCATGTTATAACCTACTATACACCTAGGCTATGTGGTATAATTTATTGCTTCTATGCTACAAACCTGAATGGCATGTTATATTGCTGAATATGGTACTATAACACAATGTAAGTATTTATGTACCTAAACATACCTAAACATAGAAAAGCTATAGTAAAAATACAGTATTATCATCTTACGGGACCACCATAGTATATGCAGCCCATTATTGATCAAAACATAGTTATGTGGCACATAAACGTACTAGTAGAAAATCTGTCTTAATTTTGGAAAAACGTTCTGAATCCAATGAAACCTGTATACAATCGCAAAGAAAATTTTTTTAGTGTTTTATTAATTCCAGCTCTAAGAATGACTTTTGTTTTTTAAAAATGACTTTTTATACAACTTGATAAGCTTTTAAAAAATCATGCTTTGGTTATTTGTTAGAATCTCTAGTTCTAACCATTACTATGTATGTCATACACAGAATCACCCCTTCTATCCACCACCCATCAAAAAAAGAAAAAACAAATTTGTAGTGTCATCTTGAGGAGGCGTAGGCTACTCATAAGTGGATGAAGTTAAGATCTCAATACATCATATCCTCAGTCTTCATGAAAGCAACGTGAGTTTTAGAAATAAAATTTACAAGTAATATTTATAAATGCTGGGTGTGGTGGCTTACACCTATAATTCCCACATTTTGGAAGGCTGAGGCAGGGGAACTATTTGAGGCCAAAAGTTTGAGACCAGCCTGGGAAGCAAAATGAGACTCTGTCTCTATAAAAATAAAAAATAAAAACAAAAATCGTTAGCTGGGTGTGTTGATGCATGCCTGTAGTCCCAACCACTTGGGAGGCTTGCTCGAGCCCGGGAGATTGAGGCTGCAGTGAGCCATGATTGCACCTCTGTACTCCATAAAATAAATATTTTATTTATTTATTTATTTTTAGAAAGAGTAAGATCCTATTTAAAAAAATAAAAATAAATACATTTATAAAGATTTTGGTAACCTTATAAAGCAGCGCCGTGTTTCATTAATGTCCTGCATATCCTACCACCTTAATTTTTTTGAGAAGTAAACAAGTGATTTTTATTTTATAATTATATTGGTTTAGACTCGCTTGATTGTTTTATAATTATGTTTATACTGACTCTGAATATTCGTCAATTTCTCAGGCTAATACTAGATGTTATCAAGCTAAAGTTGAGCAAGATATCATTCTACTATAACTAGTGAATGGGACGCATAGAATATCAACAGAAGCACCTTTTCTTTTCCCTTTAGTAAGCTACAGTAGGATTCATTCCCTACCATTCTCCCTATCAATATGATCACCACTGCCTCCATACACACAATGGACTATTACCTCAAGTATGTTGTTTATCCTAAATACAATGTACTTCTTTGTCCAATAAGAGATCAGAGCATCATTCTGTGTATTCAACATTAATGGCAATTTTATCTTACTAACAGATATAGCCACTTAATTCTTTACCTTGTTTTGGCTGGAGTCAGAACAGCTTTACTGAGTGAACAAGTTTCTTTATACCCTGATCTAAAATATTTGAAAAATAAAATTAAAAAGATGGCCAAGTGACACACGTTCAATGCATTTTAAAGTGGCAATTGTCTTTTATAAACTAGATACTTTTATAAATGAAAAACTCTGAGTTATGAAATGTAAATCATCATTATCTAGAATTTTTTAAAAATTTGCTGTTATACTCATTAGACCACATAAGTCAGCACAGTATCGCTGAGGGTTTTTGTTTGTCCATTTAGCTTATTTGAAACAATTCAGCTGTCTCTGAGGGAAAGGTCATTCAAAAGTTTCAAATTCTAGGTGACTATGTGATTGGTGAATTAAGAGAAAAAACATGTTTTCACATTTATATTTTTACTTTTTCATAGTTCCTTTTTTCTGTCATTTTGTGCTTTATGATAAAATGTAGAATGGAAGAAAAAATGTCCATGAATTGCAAGTACTGTGTTCTATCCATATCCTTAACTAGTTAAACTTGTGATAAGCCTTTTAACTTCTCCGAGGTTCAATTTTCTTTGTGTTTTATTTAATACAATAATAATATACATACTCCTTTCACTTTTTAAAAAATACAATATACTTGACATCTTTGAGCTTCTGAATAAAAGGAACATATTGAAGGACTAGCCATCAGGTTCAAATAATTCTGAACCTGATATCTAGGTCACAGGAACAGGTAAATAATAATAATACAACTGATTTGTTAGTTGACTGAGTTGAATGACAGATTCAGTTTAGTATAAGTTTTCCAGCTTATGAAGACAGAACTAGGGTATCCCCAGAGTTGATGATGGGATTCAGAAGATACTTGTACATTTATCTTATATATGCCAACATACGCTATTTTTTATAAACACTATTGATTTATGTAATAAAATTATAAAAGGCATATTCAAAGTCACATAATTTGAATTACATGCTAGTTATACACTGGGCCAATTTTTTTTCAGCTATAAATTTAGGAAAAATATACTACCTGTTCACATTTGTATCAATGAAACTCTAATCCATCTTATCTAATTTTTTTAAAACAGCTCCCCACCTCCCAACTAGAACAACGTTAAGAATAATAATAATAACATCAAAGGATAGTAGGAGAAAGGAGTAGCTCAATACTAGTTTGAGCTAAAGCAAAAGAGTGGAAAACTACATATTGTTAGGTGAGAGTTAGATTGGGTAGAGTTTCAAAAACAAAAAGACTCTATCAGGCACTGTTCTAAGTAGCTTGCATACATAAAATCAATGAATTCTCACACTCAGTAAAGTAGGTTGGGTTAATATTCCCCAGGAGTCACAGAAGTACCTATGGTTAATTACCTTACTCCTAAACACAAACATTTTTTAAACTCATACTCACCACAAAACCACTACAGCTATTCATTCAAACATTTTTCGGATTTTTCTCTTATATTTCCATGATAGCTGCTTAATTATTAATTATAAAACAAATTAATTTTAAAATTCATTGTATTTTAATTTCTTCATTTTTACGTACTTTTTTTCTTAGAACTTTGGAACAATTTTCCTTTGAATCAGAGGTGATTGTTGCATTGCAATCCTATAGACTGAAGACATTTTAATGAATCTCAATCCCTGTCTTCTAAAATGGCCATCACATTTACAAGAATTTATGGAAAGAATTAGACTGGTGCAGGATGCTGTAATTAGGTGTATAATAAGAGCATCACAATTTGCAATGCATCCTACAGAGGAATAGCCGCCTACTATGATTTAACTAGGATTGGGCAAATGTGCAGCCCTCAGTGCCATTTATGAATTAATCAGGTGCACAAGCACCTCTTAGGAGCCTTCACACCGAGTGAGGAAATCTCCTAAGGGACATCATATTAAAACAGTCCTACAAAACTCATTAGTAGAAACTACATCTTCCTATTTTTAATTTAAATATATAATAGAAAAAGAAACAATCTTTTCCAATCTATCACTGGACTTGAATTAGGGTCATTGTAATGAAGGAATACTAAAGTTTTTTTGTTTAGTTTCTGAATAAATGCATATTTTACATCTACGCAATTCTGGAACTGAAAGAAATGTGAGGGGAAAATCATTTTCAATGTAGCTAATAATGTATATAAAACATATATACCTTACAGATGTGCAAACAGAAGCACACATGAATGATTTATTTCCACCTGAAGATAACATAAAATGTAGTGGTTAAAATTATCCTCTTGCTTAACTCAGGCCAATGTCAATGTCATATGACTTTTAACTATTATCAGCTTTGAAATTGAAACAAAAATTAGGCAAAGTTATAAAAAGTCACTATTTTTTTAACCTAGCTATTACAGAAATACTTTTTAATGTTTCAGGCAGAGCAGGTAATATAAAATTTCCAATACTGACTTCAACTTCAGACAAGGATACACTTTAAGAGTTATTAGCACTCTGCAAAGTGTGTTAAGTCTGACATTCATGATGTCTCCGTTATTAAATAGACACTGGTACGTACTGATTTTCTTATAAAACTTAATAATGATAATGACCTTTCCTTTAGGAATTGGGTTTCTACGCTGAAAACACAGGTAGATATATAGAATTTGATACCAGACAGACTGCAGCAGACTGTTGAGTTTTTATAGAGAGAGAAGTTGTAATGCATTTTTCACCTTGGACTTTGAACATTGATGTGCCATCATGGCCATCAATGTATATATTTCGGTTTATAGTGAATATAATTAGTGTTACACTCAATTTATTACCTGATTCATTGTCCTCATGCCCCATTGCATCATTCCACTGCAGTGATTTGCACACCAGAGAATCCTATTAAAGGAAAAGTAGCTGATGGTACACATTTCTTTTCATGTCACTTTACTCTATTTGAAAAGCAGTATTGAGCCAAATTTTTATGACCACACAGAGGCTAGTAGCTTATAGATATGATGCTATGTTTTCTAACCTTATTCACAATCCCAAATCAAGACTTATTTCCATATAATGTAACTGATGAGTCAATGGTCCAATTGTCATATTTTTTCCAACTTCAGATATTCTGATAATTATAAACTAATTATATCATTAAATATTTCACCTAATTTTAAATGTGAGAAATAGTTATAATGGCCTCCATTTATTTTTTGGCCCTAAGATGGTTGATTGTTTTGGGATACATTTAATTGTATGTTGATCAAGACACAAAGAAGAAAAATCAACCATTATATCTGTACATACCAAAAATAGGTAAATGTTAACAGCCTGTTTACATCCGAAAATACTTACTCAGTATTCTAAAGTTTATATTTTTCCTCCAAGCCTGTAATATTGGTCTGCACTGTATAAATAATATTTTACCTTAACTCTAATCATGTCTATAAGCTTTTTAAAATATAATTAGCAATCAAAATAGACATCCACACATCAAATGTTAAAGACTTTAAGAAAGATATGAAAATTGAGCTCAACTAAATTTGAGCCCAACTGAAATCTTGGCTCTTGTTTGCTACCTATGTTAATTTTCATAAGCTTTTAAAGCCTCTGTTCCCTTAAATAGAATGTTTTGAGCCCGATTAGTGTGTTTGTGTTGGCAATGTGTACAGCAGGAAATGCTGTGCAGATGAAAGCCATAATTTGAATGTTCATCTCTTTCCTAGATGCTATATAGATCAACCTATATCACTGTGAAATTTACACTGAAGTATATTTTAACACTGCGTTGACTCAGTGTTAACTGATTTGCATATACAAACCCTATGCAACTGACAAGCAAATAAGGAAGCTAAAAATTAGTTTTCTTTCATACGTGTCATAACGATAGACTGGGAGGAAGAGGCGTTTAACTGTAGGAATATTGTCCGAAGACATGTCTCTAAAGTGAGACATTGGAAACATCTGGATACGAAAGAGTAAAGTATGTTTTCAGCTTGCCTAGTAAGAGTCTAACCCTTTTAAGCTTTGAGACAGCCATGAAAGTGAGTGTGACATGGACAAAAATCTTTAGCTTTTATTGTTTGCTGAAGACTAATAAACTGTGCCATTTTGAAAGTGAAAAATTTACCAACACTTAGCTCAGTTATCTCATTTATAAAAAGGTTAAAATCAAAATCATGGATTTTAAAATATTCGTCATTAGAACCTCAGGATTCCTTGGCTTGATTCAGAGGCCTCTGGAGGTAATCGTAGGTAACATGGGCAAGGATCAGGCCTTCCTCCCTTCTTTAATAACATGGATTTGTTTTCCATTTTGTGATTCTCCATATGATTTCATCTGTAAAAAAATATGGGGGAGTGATAACACTATTTAAAAGAAATAATACCACTGTTTCTACGTGATTTCTGAGTTTGAATTCACGGTTTTTAAATACCATACATTTGTTTTTTAACATTGGGATAACCACCGCTTATCTGAAGCATTATAAATCTTCTCACCTAGGCCGGGCACGGTGGCTCACGCCTATAATCCCAGCACTTTGGGAGGCCGAGGCGGGCAGATTACGAGGTCAGGAGATCGAGACCAACCTGGCTAACGTGGTGAAACCCTGTCTCTACTAAAAATACAAAAAAATTAGCCAGGCGTGGGTGGTGGGTGCCTGTAGTCCCAGCTACTCGGGAGGCTGAGGCAGGAGAATGGCGTGAACCCGGGAGGCGGAGCTTGCAGTGAGCCGAGATGGCACCACTGCACTCCAGTCTGGGCGACAGAGCGAGACTCTGTCTCAAAAAAAAAAAAAAAAAAAAAAACTACGAAAAAAGTAAAAATCAAAAACAAAGAACTTCTCACCTAGCTATTTATTTACTTATACACTTATATAGTTACTCCTATGAGTCTCATTCTTTATTTACTACTTTGTGAATAAATTGCTTATTTACTCCTTATAGTATCCTTGCAAAGTAGATATCACACAATGATTTCTATTGTGCAAATGAGGAAATAGGCATGAAGAGATTAACTCTCCTATCCAATATCCCAGGAATAGTTACGGAAGAAATGGAACTTGAGTCCAAGCTGCTGCTCTAGAATCTGTGTGATTAACCCCTGCATTCTTCTGTCTGATGTATTTGTGATATATAAGTGATATTAATGTAGATTCTTGTTATCTATATTTATAGATATTCTTTTAAAAGTATTTAATGGTTACCAAAAAAAAGAATTCTTTATCTCTCCCCAACAGTGGTAAAATTTAACTTTTCCAATATGAAAGGCCTTTGTAGAGCTCTAGAAATATATTTAAATAATTTGTAGGGAAGATCTCTACTCTAAGTATGGATCAAAAACTGCTGTTACCAACCACAAACTATTTTGGGTAACTAACACAGAACACACTTTCCATTAGAACAGATCATGAGATTCACTAGTAATAGGAAATGAAGTAATGTTTTTTAATTCCTTTTCTAATTTCTCAATCCAAAGTTTATGACATTTAATTCTTAAGGCATTTTATAGTATATGCATGTGATTTATAGATGAGTTTTTTATGTACAAATATAGAGAAGTAGGTAAACAGATGCATAATGATGAACAATCCCCTTAGTAAAATAAGTATAAATGTTCATGTACAATCTCTTGGCTCTTTGCTTACTAATGAACTAATTTTTAAAATACAGTGTTCTCATGAAACTGAAATTTACCAGATTTTCTGAAATTGATTTGTATCCTCAGAATACAATCTCCTATTCCCCAAGGGAATTTATCATTTTTGTTTATTGCTTGAAAGTGGACCTTGGGCTTGAAGACTCTCAATTTCTTACTAAATGTAAAATAGAGAAACAATATCATTGTTTTAAAATAACTGGAGATAAACTGTAGAAAGTTTATTGGGAGATACCTTTTACATTTTTTTTTTTTAGTTATTATGGATACATAAGACTTGTATGTATTTATGTGGTACATGTGATATTTTGATACAAATATACAATATGTAATGATGAAATCTGGGTTACTGGGATCTCCATCATCTCAAATATTATAAATTTTTCTGCTGAGAACATTCACATCTTCAAGAGGCCTTTTAAAATTGTGGATCTCTTAGGAGACAAGTATCCCTTAGCAGATATTGAGCATGGCAATTGTTTTTACCAATAGAGATTTTCTCAATTGTGATATTATACTTGTTAAGTGAATGCACTCATACATTGTGTTTCTATCACTTGTTTGACAAACTATAACTTTTTAAACAAATTATGGGAAATCTTAGATTGTGTCAAATTGTGTCATCTTAGAATTTCAGAATTAATGAATGTATTATACATTACTTTTTTCATTGAAACTCTTAATTCATAAAAGATATTGAGTCGGATTAAGTGAGGAAAGTGGATAAATGTTCATTTATTTTGAAATTTGATATAGCAACTTTTGATTATTTAGGATTAACTTCGTTAACAGACACAGTGATATGGGAAGGAAGGCTGAACAACTGCAGTGCATAAGTTAATTATTTAAATAATTTAATTTTTAAATCATTGGCTACAATTAGATATTCATTATTAATTATTTAATTATCCATAGTATATTTGTTTTGCATTACTAAAGAATATCAAGGATTTTTTCTGATATCATCAGTGTTTGTTGACTATTCATGCAATAATGAAGACTATTCATGCAATAATGAAGAGGAATTTAGAAGGCTGTACATTAACATATATTTTGTAATTTTCTTACACTCTTATGATAACTTAAGCTTTATTTAATTATTCTGACATTTCAGAGAACCCTTTTACTTCATCTCCACAAGGAACATTTTTAACATACCACACATTTAACAAATCATCTTAATAAGGAGAACACATAATATCAAAGCATTCAACAATAATGTTATATTTTAAAGTCTCTTCTGTAAAGATAGCTTCTTATCTCTGGATCTTTCTTCCAAGATTACTTGTATCTATTATTGACTTATTAATTAATTCTTTTATTCATTTCTCATCTTTTCCCTAATGGTTTCGAGGCTCTTTACGAAAAGGATAAATCAAACAAAAATAATATAGTAGAAATAAAAGGAGAAAACTAAGGCTAAAAACCGAAAAGCAAACCTTACAACATTGAGGGTTAATACCATTGCTGTAATTGAGCATAAAAATTGCATTAAGTTTCCTGGCAGGCAAGGTAAAAAGTACAAAGTGACAAGTTACAAATCACTCAAAGAATAGAAAACATACCATTTGCTCTTGAGAAACAGTTTTTCCTAGTATTAACCCTGGAGAGAAATTATTCACGTGAGGCAATACTTTGCAAATTTTATGTCAGCCCACTGAATAACTTCAGAGGGTTCTGACAAGAATTTTAAGAATTGAAATATAATAAAGTTGATTTTTATTACTCAAAGTAATTGTGTTCTATAAAGTCCCTTTGAACATTGAGTTAGCGAATATCAAATCATTGTCCCTAGGAGATATACAGGTTTCGTATCTGTGGAGCCTCTGGCCACATTTCCTACACCAATCAATACATAACCTTCCTTTATCTATGCTTCTGTTTAAAGATATCTTATTTAACCTATATTATTCATTCACTAATGGTGAACCCATGTCCAACAGAACTACAGAGTCATGTCTGAAAGAAGTGTATGTATCTAACATGCATTTTCCCTGTAAGGGACATCACAGCTTTTTCGAATTTAGGAACACTAGACTTCAGCGCCATGCTTCGAGGCCAAATTAAACAACAAAATCACCAACAAAAAGCACAAGATTGCAAAACCCTCTTACAGAGTACAAAAACAAGAAGGGAGATTGTTACCTTGCTCACCTTGGTATATGCCTGTCAAGTGACTCAAGTTTTTCACTGCTCTGAGCATGCACATACCCACACATGACTGTGAAAGTTCCATGAGTATTGATTTGGGGGCTTACAAAAACATTTTAGAGTTTAGATAAATTTGTGAATACAGAATTTACTAATTGTGAGAGCTAACTACTCTATACTGGAAGAGAATAGAGAGGAATAAAGTAGAAACAAATATATTAGAGCCGCCTATCCCAGGCAGTAAGAAACAAATACTGTTTCATGAAATATTTTTCAATCATAATATTGAGAGAGCTATTGACAGATGTATGCAAAAATGCCAATTTTTATAAATACATACAGCAAATCATAAAAAATTGTATTTCTACTTTTTTATGTTTGGAAATCATTGGTATAGAGAACATTCAGTGATATGATGAGCAATTTAATAAATTCTGGCTAGAGTGTGTCTGTGTGTCTGTGTGTGTGCGTGCGTGCGCATGACTTGAAAAGACCCATTAGCAAACATTTCAAGAATCTTCTAGAGTATTTAATAAGGTTCTCTTCTAGGGCAATAACAGTGGAAAAGAAAAATAAGAGATGTGAGACTCTAGTACTGAGACGGAAATGCTCCTCAGGAGTCGCTCACCTTTTTGGCACCAGAGACCGGTTTTGTAGAAGACAATTTTTCCACGGAAGGGGAGTGGGAGATGATGAAACCATTCCACCTCAGATCATCAGGCATTAGTTAGATCTCACATGGAATGCGCAACCTAGATCCTTCACACGCGCAGTTCACAGTAGGGTTTGTGCTCCTACCATAAGCTAATGCCCCCGCTGATCTGACAGGAGGTGGAGCTCAGGCGGTAATACTTACTCTCCAGTAGCTCACCTCCTGCTGTGTGGTCCAGCTCCTAAGATGCCACGGACAGGTCCCAGTCCCTGACCCAAGGGTTGGAGACCCCTGCTCTTGTTGATGATTGAATGTGAGTGCTGGAGTGAGGGAAGAAGAGAGAAGAGACAGCAATGATGAAGAAAGGCAAATCTAACCTACCTGGAACTGTGCTACCACTTTTGAAGGAAGGAAACACATTAGTAAGAGCAGGAGTTTGTTTTTGTTTTTTAGACAAAGATATTGAGAAAATGCAAGAAATGAAGCTGAAGGTTAAGAAAATATTAAATTAATATAGCTAAAGAGATTTAGTTTCTTTCACTCTCCACTAAAATGAAAATTTTAAAATTAATAACGTAACTAAAGATACTGTACCACAAAACAGGGGACAAAATCATGTCAGAATTTAAAAGAAGGAAATTAAAATATTTTGTCTTTTTTAGGTCATAAAATGTGAGGTGATATCAGGGGGATGGTGTGAAAACTACAGAAATGAAACAGGGATAACCAGGGTCGATGAAGATGAAGTATCAGTGAATCACCCATGTGATCAAATCACACTGTTGCCTTTCTCAAAAACCCCAAAACATTTTCCAAGACTTTCAGAAATTATAAACCTTCAATGCAAAAAATTCTGCCTTAATCAATGCATTTATTTTTTCTAAAATTAATTTTATTTTTTATTGATGCACAATTGTTATACATATTTGGGGAATACACATGATAATTTAATACATCTGTATAATTTGCAAAGATCAAATCTGTGTAATTGGGGTATCCAACACCTTAAATGTTTGTCTTTTAATTATGCTAGAAAAATTCAAATTATTCTCTTGTAACTATAATCAATACATTTCTTTTTCTCCTTTCTCTTTTTCTTCCTTCTTTTCATCCTTTGCTCCTTTGTTACTTTTTTTCTTTCTTTCTTTTCTTCCTTCCTCCAATACCAGTTCTCTAAGACAATGGACAAAATGTTCTAAGAACTACAAGATTTGCTTTTCAATGCCTACATTCCCCTTCTGTGTTATTTCATTCTTCCATAACCTGTTTTGAGCCTGCTTTGTGTAGCTGGTGGTAACAGTTTCTCATTATTTATTATTTTCCCTTAGTTACTGTGAGGTTTTTGTCTCATTGGATGGCCTGTGGCTTCGGTGTCTAACTTTCCTTAAGAGTTGAGCCCATTCCCACTGGCCACCAAAGCCATATTAATAACAAAAATCTCATAGGTGTAATAATCATTCTTCTGTTAAGACTTAAATGCATTTGGGATTTAAGTATCAATCCCATGTAGTTTCAGTTTACAAGGTTCTCAAAATTTGTTAGAGTTTTGGTTTCAGTTATGCATACTCCAAACAATTTTTTTATAGAAGAGTGCTAGTATTAATTGTATCTTTAAAGATGAATTGTGAGACTATTATTAACGTAGAGCTACTGAAAATAAAAGGTGCTGTGGAGATAATATTAATAGGGTTTTAAATATTTCCTCTTGGGATGAATAACTGTATTTTGTTAAATAAGGTAAATACACAAACTGCTAAGCTTTAGTCAGATTATCCATGCTTGTGAATTTTAGATCCACTAAAAACATAGCAATTTGTTCACTAGCATAGATAATTAAAGAAAATACAGGTATAAACTTACTTTAACATTTGAAAATCTGCATTATAATTTCATGGTATGCTGAATCATATTAACAATATCCTTATTTTATATTTATAACATTTATTCTCAATTTTCACTGAATTACTAAAAACAAAAATTTGGCTTTCATATCTGTACAAAAAAATCTATTACTTCCATTCCATATTAGAAATATGTTTAAATTTTATACTTTACTCTGTTGAAAATTCAGTAAAGCAAAGGGGAATTTAAATAAAAATAAACCATCCTCCCGTATGGAAATAAAGTGGAGTTTTGTTTTTCATCCTTTCCTGTTCTCAGTGTCAGCCTTAACCAGGTGCAACTAGGGCTCAACTCCCTCCCTGCCGTGACCCCAACCTTCTGCCCCCATCTCTTAGTACCTAAGATTGGCTTTGTCTGTTCTTAACATTAAAATAGCACCTTAATATTATTAGACAGATTTATTTAATAAAAACCACATTATTTCTAAATGGCATTCACCCTCTCAGAAGTTTAAATATCTGCCAGAAATTTACCCCAGCACTGACCTTGCTTTCTTTAGTAGAGTACAAGCCTTCAATAAAACACTCTGACAATCAACAGCAAAAAGCCACTTGTCTCACCTGAATATATAATAACAAGAATAAGTTTCCTGGTACTGCTCTATATGGATGTATTTATACAAGCACATAGCCTTTTGGGGGTGTTGGTTAGTTCAAAAACACATATTCCAAATACTCCTTACATTCAAATTCAGCAAGTTGTGGTTTGTTTTGATCTTTCAAAGTGTGCTTGAAGGTTTGAATGCATCTGTGGGCTTACTTTACGTAATATATGCAGTTAAATTTTAATACAAACTGACTTTTCCCTTCTACATAGCCACTCTCCAACTGCTGTCAGTCAGCAGGAACTCGCGATATACAGACTCATGTTAACCTCTAGAAGAATGTGATTTCTAGCCCATTCAGTTGGCCACAGAAATGCCCAGATTGTATTTCAAACTAAAATAAAAGCTGCTTTGGAGGTAATTCTCTATTCTCACCTTTACTACTTGCTAGTACAAGTAATTAATCTAAAAGAGAAAAATATATTCAACTTCATATTTGCAATCAAAATGTGAATATGCGAAAAAATGCAAGCATGCTTGTATTCCAAAGAAATATGGAAATGGGTAGGGTGACACAAATACTCCCTCAAAGAAATTCTAGGAAAGTAAGAGATGATTTTAACTTGTCCTCCAGTGAATGGATGACACAATATCTAAGTTTCCTCTTAAGCATAGGTTTAGTTCATAAACTTAGTCTATTACACTCAATGTTAAAGTGGCTTAATTTTTGCATTCTTGCCCACTTGCTGGAGGTCTACCAACCTTACAGAATTCAGCACAAACAACATTTCTACTTTAAAACTTTTGCTAACTCCACCAAGCTCATGTAGGCTTTCCTCCGTGGTTCTTTATGTTTTTCAAGCAGGGTTTCCCAAACATCAATACTTAATTTTGTGGTCCTGCACAGCACCCAGTATGTATCTTTGAAATATTGAACACACAAAATAGAACTGTTTGCTAAGTGTTTTAAAATGGAAATATCCACTCACTAAAGTTCCATTCTGTGCTACTTCTCTATGAAACTTTCCCTGGCATCCAAACAAAACAGCCTCTTTCTTTTCTGAGTTCTTTGTTACATGTTCAACTCATTTGTTGCTCCCACTGTTCTGTATGGCTGTTCTCTACACACTCATATTTTCTACTCAACAAGAAGAAAAAATTTCTGAAAGTCAGGAAGAGTCTAACACAGCCCAGAGCCTAGTATATTGCTCGGGGTAATGGTTCAGGGTACTGAGTAGAGATTTGACCAAGATGTCCTGAGTAAATTCTAGCTATCCTGACTTGATACTAGATGGCTTTAATTTTTTTAACCTAATTCTTGTGTCAGCCTTCATCCTAGGGAAAATCATTTCTTTCCAACTCACATCTTCTTTAAAAATAATGTATACTGTTTCTACTGTGTTCATTTAATAGGTACTTCTGATGTAAACTCTAAGGATGTTAAACTTTAAAACAGAATAACAGGGAAATATAGGTTGTGGTTTATTTTGGAGGAATTGCTATTAGCCTGACTACAAGGCTAATCTTCAAACATGACTCTGGAGAAAAGGTTAGCAGCCTGAACTCAAACAGGAATGGTTGTTAATAGATGAATGCAATGATGAGGGCTCTCGGGGGCGGGTCAGCTCCGTGACTTTTGACCACCTCAAAAACACAAGCTGTGAAAACATAAGCATTCCTTCATTTTACTTATCATTTGGATCCTCAGCTGTGATTCACTTTTTTCAAAACTTATTTTGGAGCCAACAGGGATTGGTAAGTGAAAGGCTACCTGGGGCTGATTGTCATCAGCAGCAGGGCCCCGCGTGGAGGAGAATTATGGCTCTTGTTCACAAGAGTATGTTTATAATACATCTAAACTTACCTGGCAAAGGGTCTTTGAGGAGACTGTGGAGCAAGGGTGGAAACAGATAAGAAGATGACTTGAAAAAGACACTTTGGTGGTTTAGAAAGTTCTTTGGGGAAATATTCTCCCTCTCTATTCAGACTTTTCCATTCTTTATCAACTCAGTTTTATTTAGTATCTGTGTATGAAGTTAAAAACGTGCTTTCTGTTTTTTTTTTTTTTTTTCCTATTCAAATAGCTGTGTTCAAGGCCTAGATTGTTCTTAGCACCCATCAGATCATGTACTTTGCAGGTAATACTCATTTAGTCTCATAAGAATGACTTACCTTAGACCCTGGACTTAATTTGGGAGCTCTTAGTTGAGTCTGTCTGACCAGCCTGAGAAATGAGACTGTATTGTGGGCTTAGAGAGACCTGAGTTACTGTTTCTCAGTTACTAACTGTGTGACCTTTGGAAAAACTCTTGCCTTCTCTGAGCTGGAGTGGTAGGTGGTACTGGGAGACGACTAGGAGAGATGGGTAGGACAAGTATTAAAATCCAGGTGTCACACATTACATTTCACAACTACTTTTAGAATAGTCTCATCAAAGCATATCTTCACACTAGACAAATTTTTGATTCTCACAACATAAACACTTACAAATGATCATGTAGGAAAGGAAAATCCTGTGGTTTTACTTAACAAAAGTGAAGATTACATATTATTCAATACATTATCACAAAGCTCTTTCTATTTGAAGGGGCCAAAGTCTAGATAAAACTTGTAACCCCACTGAATTCTATCCCTGAGAACAAAGGGTAATTTCTGCTCAGCAATCCTCAGTGGGTATGTAAATGAATGCTGCTGAAATATTCAGAAGCTGATACCAATACAAAGTGAAGTGCAATAATCTAAATGTGTCATTGCTTTCCGCTGCTCCTAATTACTAGCTTTAGGCTTTTTTTTTTTTTTAACCAATATTTTGTCTCCTTGCTTTTCCTGTACAGATTGAATGAACACCCAACTATATAAGATTACTAGTTTCTCACAGCAACTTTCAAGCACTGTCTTTTTGTTTTTTGTTTTTTGTTTTTTTTTTTGGTTCCATCATTGCTCTGACTGTGACCAGTTAGAAGAGTTGGTTGATGCGCAAAATGTTCAAAGTCACAACTTGCATGGGCTAAATTACTCTTTGTTCCATGGTTATAGAAATCATTCTAACGACAAGGAAAAATTCACTGGTTACAAGGAAAATCAAAACTAGTGCAGTTTAGAAGGGGATGTTCGCTCAAAGATTAAAAAGTAATGCCACTTTTGCATGTAGGGAAGTTCACTGGTAACATAATACCGTCCTTTTAAATAAAACTCTTAATGTACAGTGTGGAATTGTGTTGGGTTTATATTTTCTCTCTAAGCCCCTTGACGAAGTGCCCCCTTTCTTTTTTATTATTATTATTATTATTATTATACTTTAAGTTCTAGGGTACATGTGCATAACATGCAGGTTTGTTACATATGTATACTTGTGCCATCTTGCTGTGCTGCACCCATCAACTCGTCAGCACCCATCAACTCGTCATTTACATCAGGTATAACTCCCAATGCAATCCCTCCCCCCTCCCCCCTCCCCCCTCCCCATGATAGACCCCGGTGTGTGATGTTCCCCTTCCCGAGTCCAAGTGATCTCATTGTTCAGTTCCCACCTATGAGTGAGAACATGCGGTGTTTGGTTTTCTGTTCTTGAGATAGTTTGCTAAGAATAATGGTTTCCAGCTGCATCCATGTCCCTACAAAGGACACAAACTCATCGTTTTTTATGGCTGCATAGTATTCCATGGTGTATATGTGCCACATTTTCTTAATCCAGTCTGTCACTGATGGACATTTGGGTTGATTCCAAGTCTTTGCTATTGTGAATAGTGCCGCAATAAGCATACGTGTGCATGTGTCTTTATAGCAGCATGATTTATAATCCTTTGGGTATATACCCAGTAATGGGATGGCTGGGTCATATGGTACATCTAGTTCTAGATCTTTGAGGAATCGCCATACTGTTTTCCATAATGGTTGAACTAGTTTACAATCCCACCAACAGAAGACATTATACAGCCAACAGACACATGAAAAAATGCTCATCATCACTGGCCATCAGAGAAATGCAAATCAAAACCACAATGAGATACCATCTCACACCAGTTAGAATGGCGATCATTAAAAAGTCAGAAAACAACAGGTGCTGGAGAGGCTGTGGAGAATTAGTGCCCCCTTTCTTAAGGATGGAGTCCCAAGAGAACCTCTTCTGTGAAACTCAGAGGCCGATCTTCCATTCATCACATGACATACACAGCACTTTGCTCCTCAAATTTTCTAATCTCCACCAGCCATGGCCAGCCATTCTCATCTAGCAGCCCAACTGCTGCTGATTTGAAAAAAAAAAAAAAAAAAAAAATTGGAGAACACAAAATGAAACTGAATTGTCTCAAGACTTCACTGCAATGAAGCTTAGAGGTGTTTTCTCTTGTATGAGATAATTCTTTCAATTGTTAATTACAGCCACTCTGCTTCCATCCCTGATTCCTCAGAGGGACTCAGATTGATTGATTAAATTGAGGGGCTAATCCAAAGGATATTTACAATGCTTGCTCAGAAATAGCTTATGCTTTTGGACACAGAAACCTTGTGTTCGGCAAAAGCTTGCTTGCAGGCTTTCCTTTCCATCAGAACAAGTTCTCTCCTTAAGAAACTCTTTAGGGCCTCTTGAAAATTGGTCCCAGATAGACCCACTTCTCTAACACTAACTTAATAGGCATAAATCCAGGGGTTGATTTAGCTTATGCTTGAGCCATACTTAGAGCCACCAATTATTAACCTTAGGAATCACAGATTAATTTTATGTTACTTATTCTTATGGAGTTTTCAATGTTATGTTTATATCAAATTCATCATTTTCAAATGATGTCTACTACACAAACATGAGAATAGCAGATATGGTTATGGATATAGATGAAATATCCAGAGCGGCCACCCCAACTTATCCTTTCTCTTATAACCACATTTCTCTTCAGGCCAAGGAAAATAACTTAAAACTGGACTAAATCATTCTACTCATATAGTCATATTCTTTAAATTATGTATCAGTGTTAGAATTCAAAAGGAGAATTTAAAAAGTAAAGGAAATTTAGAAAACACCTAAGTATTATCATTAATTTATAGTTTTTATTAATGAAACAATATAGAAGAGAATAATAGAATTTATACTAACATTATTAATAAATATTGTACCTCAAACACTTACTATGTTTGGAACTGTGCTAATAAGCACTTTACATATTTTTCCCCATTTAGTCCTCACAATAATTCACAATAGATAGGTGCTATGATTAGCTTCACTTTATAGGAGAGGAAAGTGAGTCTCAGCACGGTTAAATAATGAAGTCAAAGTTAACAAACTAGTAAATGAGAAAACTGGAACTTGGATGTAAGTCCATCCAACTCCAAACATTTTTAATGTATTCTCCATTATCATTTTCATTCCTTCCTTTCTTCCTTTATTTCTTCAAAAATGTTTATTAAATATCTCTTATTTAGGAGGATTTTGAGTTAATGTCATAAGGTATACCAGAAAATAAGAGATAAATTTTGTCTTTAAAGAACTTACAGTTACTTAGAGGACACATAATCTTTCTTTCTTCCTTATCACCCAGGCTGGAGTGCAGTGGCACAATCTTGGCTCACTGCAACCTCCACCTCTGGGGCTCAAGTGATCCTCGTGCCTCAGCCTCCCAAGTAGCTGGGACTACAGGTGTGTGTAACCACACCTGGCTAATTTTTGTATTTTTAGTAGAGACAAGGTTTTGCCATGTTGGCCAGGCTGGTCCCAAACTCCTGGCCTCAAGTAATCTGCCCACCTCAGCCTCCCAAAGTGCTGGGATTACAGGTGTGAGCCACTGCACCTGACCCAACATATAGTCTTTAGATGACTATGTTTAAAGGACTACATTGCCAGAGTACATAAGAGAGATATCTGAATTAATTGTGTAATTATCCTGAGTTATATAACAATTTTTTAAAAAATTCCACTGTCCATACTAAGATCTTAGGAAAGATCTGAAATGGCTGGCAAAGACCCTAAGAGAAGACCAGAAACAGTATTATTCTCAGCACAGGTGCAAAGGAGGGAGCAGTGTAAGATTAGTCCGGAATTAAATGATGCATCCTTTGAATAGCTGGATAAGTGGGAAATATTTTATGAAGCAGTCTAAGTTTTCGACAAGAGGAATTCAGTATTTTATATCTCTAGCCAAAATACAGAATAATTCAAACTTAGACTATTCTCTCATTGAGAAGACATTCATGAGAATGATTTAGGAGACAGGATAGTGTCAGAGAGCAAATATAAACTGTGGAGTCAGAATAATCTGTGTTTGAAATCTGGCTCAGCCATATTCTAAACAAAACGCTTAAATTATCTGAAACTGTTTGCCCATCAGTAAGCAAGAAATAATAAAAGTGGCATCCACTTTGTAGAAATGTTATACAGTATTTGAGATTATATATGAAACACTTTACATGAGGAAGGTACTCAATACACGGTATAACTTTTAGTATGGCTTAATCTTATGTCCTTCCGTGTTTAGGAATATCAGTATATTTAGGCAGATGTCCTTGTCTTTTCTCCCTCCCATAGGTGAATTTCTCCTAAAACTATCTACTTCACGAAATGAAGACTTTCTGTTAACAGTGAAAATGAAATAGAATTAATTTCAGGGCACATGATGTATTACTCTCTTTGATAGACTATTCAAACTTAAACTCAGTTTCAAAACACCGAATTATCGTATTCGGGAAACAGATTTTGTTTTCCTTTCTGTCTCTTTTTCATTAAAAAAATTTAAAGTCACATTTAATGGAGTATAATTTAACATAAAATAAAAGTTTCTTTTTAGAGTGTATAGTTCCATGAATCTTTACATATATTGTCATGTAACAAACACCAAAAGCAAAATATAGATCAGTTTCATCATCCCTCCAATTTTTTCATGTCTGTTTGTAATCAACCCCTTACCACACCCATAGCCCTTGGCAATTACTAATGTTTTTGTTGTAATTTTGCTGATGTTTTTGCTATAGTTTTGTTTTTTGGAATGTCATAGCAAGGAATCATCACCTATTACATATAAATATTCTAATTTGGTTTCTTTCCCTAAGTATAATGATAACATTCATCCAAGCCATTTCATGTATCAATAACTCTTTATTATTTCTTTTTTGATATTTCAATGTATAGATATATGAAAATTTGTCCAATTGAGAGATATTTTGTTTTTTTTTTCCAGTCTGAAGCAATTATGAATAAAGGCACTATAAACTTTTACTTACAAGTATTTATGTAAACACAATTTTCTTTTATCTTGGTAAATACATAGGACGATACTTGCCAGATTGTATCATAAAGATAGGTTTAACTGTATTGGCAGAACTGCTTTCCAAAGTGACTGTACAATTTTTCATTTCCACCAGCAATATAAGAGAATTTCAGTTCCATGTTCTCAACAACACTTTTAAAAATAGTCATTCTGATAGATGTGTAATGGTATCTCATGATGGTTTTAATTTGCATTTTACAAGGACACCCAATGAAAGTCAGATTGGTTGGTGCCCCTGCCTCCACTCTTGTGGAATATTTTCAATGTCACACATGTATACCTTCCCACAATTTAAGGTAATGGGAAATATATTAAGACAATGTAAACCTTTCTTAAACATTACCCCATTACAGTACTCAACTACTCATTTGCACTTCTATATTTGTATGCATAACTTTTAATAGAAAAAATTACCATTATTTCCACACTGATTTTTTTTTCTTCTGGGAACATTATGTTTTTCCAACTAGACTTGAATCTTTAAAAAGACAGTAAATAAGTGATACCTATCTTAAACTTATGCTATCTAAGAGCCGTATTCCACAAATGCTTGTGGAGTAAATTGAGAGCATTTAAGTCACAACTTTGTTCTGCCCTTCTCCAAGCTAAATATCACCAGCTACTGAGGGTCAAAACTGAACAGAAAAGATGACAGAGAAGGAAGTGCTAAGGGCATGAAATCATTTGAGAGTCTAAATGTGGATTGGATTGAACGCTAAAGAAAATTGAAGAGAAAATGCAAAGTAAAGTATATAAAGTAAATAAAATGGCACAGGCAAAAGGAAGGAACATTAGAAAAAATAAGCAGAGGGGATATTGAAAAATACCTGTACAAGAAAAAGAATTCATCATATAACAAAGAGAGACCAAAAACCAGAAATACATGCCAAAAATACTTGTACATGAATATATTTATTTTTACTGATGATATTTAATTCTCTCAGTCTATAAGTTAGATAATTTAAAGTTAAATCAGCCCTCTGTACTGAGTAATGTATTATTTTTGTATATTTGGGAGATAATGTTTGAACAAATCTTTTTCTTTTGTATTGGCGTATCTCCTGGACTTTTATTAAAATGGAAAACATTAATATAGACTCAAAATAGTCAACACACTACCATGTAAATAAGACTAGGGAGAAGGTAGGGAAGACATGTTCTCCTGATAAAGATAATCTTCTCTTTGTAATTGCACCTCTTACTATGGTTTTAAGTATGACTAAGCACCAGGACAACCCAGCCACTTCTCTGAACTTCGTGTATTCACCTCCCACTTAATATCTCTCTTTAGATGTTTGATAGCATCTAAGATTTTGTCATGGTCAAAACAAAATTATTTATATGTTCTCCAAGTTTTTCTAATTCTGGTTTCCTCCAACCCAGTCAATAACAATTCAACTTTTCCATTTACCAAAATCTGAGTATCATTATTCACATCTTTTTCTTACATTTTATTCCAATCCATCAGCAAATGTAATTGGCTGTACCTTCAAAATACACTTGGAATCCTACTGTAGTCAAACCCAACATCATCTCTCATCTGAATTATTGCAATGACCTTCTAACTGGTCTCCCTATTCCCATTCTTGTTCTCTGCAATGTATTGTTTACACACTAGCAAGAAGAATTCTTTTTAAAGGGTAAGAAAGATGATATCATATTAGAATTTCCAAAAACTTCTAGTAACCTTCAGCTCCATTCATCCTGTAAGGCCCAACATGATCTTGTCCCTGCAACCTCTCTGGGAGTATTTCTTCCCAGTCTCTTCCTGACTCATTCTACTCTAGCCACATTGGCCTTCTGACTCTCTCCAAAGCATGTACGTTCTCTTCTTTGGGCCCTGGGACTTTTTCTTCACCCTTTTTGAAATTTCTTCCTCCAGATATATGCATGCATCTGTCTATACATGCTTTCAATCTCTGCTCAAAGGACACCTTCCTTCTCAGAGAGATTTTTGCTGACCATTCTGCAGAAATAGCACCCTCCTCCTGTTTTTCTCCATTCAAATTATTATGCTTTACTTTTCTTTAGAGCACTTTCTACCACCTAACATTTCATGTATCTGTTTGTTTATTTTACCATCATCTCAATCCTTCCCACTAGAGCATGAGCTCCAGGCGGGATTTAGACTATTTTGTTCACTCTTAAATTCCCAGTGCCCGAAAGAATAAGTGGCTCATAGAATGTACTAATATGTACTTGTTGAATGAATGACTGATTTAGAAGCCTGGAGCAGAGAACAAGTATATACACTTTACGTGCCAAAGTTACGCAAAGTGGTAGAGTGGGCATAAGAACCCAACATTCTGATTCTGGAGTAGTGCTTTAAATCACTCTTCTCTACTGAACCTGAGAGAGCTAGTGTAAGGATTAAAAGATGTAACCTAGGTCAATTTCCCATCCTCACACTTTATGTGCAGTAATTACTGAGTAAATGACAATTATCTACTTATCCCCAGGACTTCCTCAACTTTAGTCCCCTAATGGTTGGTAATAGAAGATAAAGTCTGTTAACAGTCATTGATTTTTAAATATCCAACTTGAAATCTACTTTGTACTTATCACAGAAGGGAATAAATGATGTGACTGTCCCAAATTTTAAGTAAAATGGCTTTTTCCAGTTGTTCCCTATAAAATACATATGGCGTCCTGACCATCTAGAATCTTTGGTCAATTTGACCTCACTCATAAAATTCTAAATTAAAAAAGAGGGCAAAATGTAAGGAAGTGGGGGTAGAATGTACCAAGACTGTGTATAAATGCACTATCCCATACGTATAAATATTCTATGTATTCCTTAGAAAGATAGAATGCAGGTAAAGACTAGTAAGTATGGGTTGTTTATTTGTTTGAACAAGCAAACTTAAGACTCTTATGGCCTGACCTGAAGGTTAAACACAACTAGACCCAGGGTGATGTTGTCTTCACCTCTGCCCCTTCCCACAGTGTTCCACTACTATTCTCTTCCACACTTTGAGTCTTTCATGGGGTCCAGTGAAGGTCAGCTGCTGCTGGACATCTGGCACTTGGTAGAAATAGTAACAATATGTAGATTGTAATAAGCAAGGCATTTTTTGAAGTAAAATTAAACTTACTGTACACAAATACTTGATCTACAACCAGCAAAACCCCAGATTCAAGCACCAGTTCTCTGAAGTGTTTGCAGAAACCCTAAGTGTGGTAGAGGTAATCCATTGGGTAGGCAGGAGAAAAAGATAATAATTTTTATGTATTTTTATTGTTGTGTAATAAACTAAGAAGGAAATGAAACTTCAATGACAATCTGCGTATTTACAGTAATTGTATATACAATTTAGAAATAAAGCATATTGAAACGCAAAGTAAAATTATTTTACTGATAGCATTCCATAAGAAGAAGATATTAGATTATATTATTCATTTTATTTTTCAGAATAACAACTTACCCCAAACTTAATGGTTTAAAGCAACACATAGTTTTATCACACAGTTCCATGAATCATGAGTCCTGGCATGGATTACCTGTGTCCTGACCTGGAAGCTCCACTGGAAAAGAACGTGCTTCCAAGTTTACTTGAGGTTGTTGAAAGAGTTTATTTCCTTGTAGCTATATGACTGATGACCTCAGGCCCCAGAAAACTTCCTGCCTGGTGGCCCTCTCCATGGGCAGTATGTAATATGGCTGTTTGCTTCTTCACAGCCAAAAAGAGAATCTCCCTGCCTCCAGTCTGTTAAGGCAAAGTATTACATAACAAAACAAAATCACAGAAATTGACATCTTATCACCTTTACCATATTCTATGGTTTAGAAGCAAGTAATAGGTTTCACCTGCACTCAAGGAGGGGTCATTATTCAAGGCTCCTTGTGGGTCACCTTAGAGTATGTCTTCCATAGAGACCATCCTTCAAAAGAATATCTAAAGGCTGTCTAACTTCAAAACCTAAAGATTACTTTTAATTTTTTAAAAAATCTAGCTAAAACATGCCTTTCTTCCTGGAAAATGTATTAAATCAACGCGACTCAACTCTGATCACTTCCTACATTGGATTTCTTCAACATTTATGTGCTAAATTAAGGCTGTATTATGTTGTACTTGTCAGTTGATGCTAGCAAGTGTGTTTATTTTATGTTCCTCCCATGTACATATACTTCAAGGACATAAATTTAGCTTTATCTCATAAATAATAACACTGCTATATTAAGATTGTCAGAAACGGTAATGTTTTTCAGCCACCCTTCCTATGTTCCCTAGCACACTCATAGTGTGAAATGAGAAATTCCACATCTTGCAGAAAGCAAAATGAAGACTGAGGGGTTATGCAATGTAGTTGGAACACATAGCAGTGGTCACTGACATGGTAGGTATTAGACCTCAACATTTTCAATCCTTTATCCTTTGTTCATTCCATCAGATCATACTGTTTCCAATTAGCTAGGAGTTATCTTTAAAGACAGAAATGATCTTCAAAAAAAAAAATGAAAGCCTTGAGAACTCAATCAGCACTAAAATCTTCCTTCCAATGTTACGTCTGGATGAATAATTCCATCTGAAGAGGTATGGCTCTTTTATTTTTAAAGGGGAAAAATTAGATTACTTACTTTATTAAAAGTGTGCATTCAAGAGTCTAGCTCTTTTGGGCCAGAATTCTCAAAAGAGAATGGGAAATCAGGCTCAGTTTATAAGTCAGTTCTGTGTAGTTGCTCAAGACTCAGAAGCAACTATTTTTGGTTAATTAATTATTTGTTTCAATCTACTCTTAACAAGGTGAAATAAAATGTTTAGGTCATATATTCACAATTGAATCACTAACTCAATAGAGCCCACATTTTTGCACAATGAAAGCAAATTAATTAATTATATTTCATCAATTTCTTGGCTTTTTGGAAAAAAACTGATAAAAAATAGATTTTATGCTACAGATAATCATGGCTTGTAACATGCTAAGAGAAAAAAAAAATACAAGAGTAATTTACTGAATGTGGTTCCTTTCCATGGACAAAAATAGATTATTATAAATGCTAAGAAAATGCCTTTTTTTTTTTTTTTTTCCTTTCCCCAGCCTTGCTCTGTTGCCCAGGCTGGAGTGCAGTGGCGTGATCTCTGCTTACTGCTACCTCTACTTCCTTGGTTCAAGGGATTCTTATGCCTCAGCCTCCCGAGTAGCTGGGATTGTAGACATGCACCAGCACGCCTGGCTAATTTTTGTATTTTTAGGGAAGACAGGGTTTCATCATGCTGCTCAGGTTGGTCTCAAACTCCTGACCTCAAATGATCCACCTGCCTTGGCCTCTCAAAGTGCTGGGATTACAGGCATGAGCCACCACACCCCGCCTAGGAAAAAGCATTTCTAAGATTTAGTAAAATGTCCCTTTTACCAAGAAAAATGGTAACAATTCTACCATTGCTTCTATAAGAGATTCTCCTAGATCCTCACTCACTAAACTCTGATATCCACAAACTTCTGCTTCTTCTTCATCAAGTGGCTTCTTTCCATAGCATGCAAGCAGCATGTTACAAGACAGGCTATGGGAACATGGGGATGGTAGGAGTATTAGTATGTCTGTTCACTGACGAAACCGTGATTCTTCATGTCTTCCTCTTGTGTAAATTACAGCAATACAAGATAACAGCAATACCTGCTTTTGTTACAGGCAAATCGCTAACCTGCTGTTGCCACATTTGTGTCTCTTTTAAACCTTTTCATCATTTAAATTAAAATACAGCTAGGAATTAAAAGGGAAGTTTGCCATTTCTCATTCGATCAGATATCCAAGAACAAAGTGAATCTTTTCAATATCATGAGGTTCGCATGGTGAACACTAAGAGATCTTTTCAGAAAAAGTGTTGGTTAAGTCCTTTGTCATATTATGAGTACATTTTAAAATAATATAAATGATCTTTAATCATGATTTAACATAGTTTTTAATAAATTCAAATGTATATTTGTTCCTCATTGAATTTTAATGTCAGAATTTTGTAAATGAAATCAGTATTTTTCTAATTGGTTCTCTGCTGATTTTTAAAAATCATCAACCCTATGATACATTTTGGGAGTTTAGTGTAGGGAGTACACACACACATTGCATTCTGTCATTTTTTAAGTCCCCTCTAATGAATTCTTAATTACATTATTCAAAAGATCCATTATTCAGCATTCATCTCACTGCTAAATGAAAGTCTTTACCTGACATGTGAATGAAATGAGTCTAAATGCTTTCCATGCCACCTAGGGATTCTGAATAGACTTTTAGCTTAACAGCAGCAATAGGCTTCATTTCTGCTTTAAATTTGTGTGGATTGTTTTTAGAGATAGGTTAGCTATGCAGTAGTCTACCAATCTGAGCAGCACTTAAATTCCATTTTGTTCTCAGGCTTACCTTGGGACAGAAAAATTTCAAACAAGGTCAGATGATTGCTGAAGGTAGAAGAAATGCCATACATATACAAGATTTGATAACTGTAAAAGCCTTCAGATGCAAGTGTGCATCACCTACAACACTAACTTTAGATGAGGAGAGCAAACTTCCTAAGAACTGCTTGTACATTTTCTCCTTTCTCATTGTGAAGAAAAAAGCGGAAGTAGCCAGAGAAACTCAGAGACCTTCAACTGATAACAAGATTTTTTCTTAATCACACTTCCATTGCTTTCAGCAGACTAATGCATAATACTGGTAGTAAGAAATTGTCTCAGGCTTTATGTGCCTTTTGTAGCCATGCCTAAAAATGAGTCATAGTTGCTATTTATCAAGCAGCCCTCATATCTCCAAATGATGCCCACAGAAGATATCTAACAAGAACATAAGCTGATGTGATAGTAATATATAATAGTCTGTGTTCCAGAACTCGAAATAGTTCTACAGAATATAAGCAAAGCTGCTAGAGATATAGGTTTAGTGAAATCCAAGTTCATCTTCTAAATAACATAAAGTAACAAACTCAGAATCTTTGCCCTGCCTGCCCCCAGTTTCAGGAGAGGAAATTATCAAAAGCATCTAACAAGATGGGCTTACCTTAAATTTTGTTTTTGTTTTGGCTTGGCTTGCTTTGGCTTGGTTTTCTAGAGTGTGTGAATTACTACTTGCTCTGTTAGGCTTGGGGGTGTGTCTATGTGCAACAAGTGACCAAGTGTAGCCCTATGTCACACATTCAGCTATGCGTAGCTAAATGACTAAATTACTTCATGTAATTGCATCTAATGTTAAGTTAACAAAAACATGGAATCTCCAACTCCAATTCAAAATATCACTTTTGGTGATAGCATAAGCTTATTAACTTATTTAGTTTATGATTCAGGGCTCTCTCTTTACAGGAAGTAGAAATTCAGTGCTCTCTCTTTACTTAGGCAAAAATAACTACATTTCTCTTCCACTATTGTTTTTATAACTGCCATTGTACCTAAAATTGGAGAAGAAATTTTTCTGCAACTGCTGCATATAGTGAAGAAAGTAATAGGGAAAGATCTTACCATAAAATTACTCCAAACACAGTAGGTTTGTTGTATCTCCAGGATAAAAAAAAATGCATTTTAATATTGCCATATTAAGTGAATATCTTGAAAACCAATGATAAATACACGCATTTTAAGTCAATGCCTTTGGATTTTTAAAGAATACAGAAAAAATGGCAGTCCACAATGCAATAACAATAGAGATGTGTCATAGAACTCGAATGTCATTAATTCAGTAGAAGTCATGAATAGGTGGAGACTTACCCTTTTCCCGTTTTTGGTAAGTTTAAGATTATTACATCAGTGGAAGGTCCAATCTTAAATATATATCCGATCAGCCACAGGTGAAGCTTAAGGTGTGGCTTTCGAGTTGCTCTGACTCCCATCCCTGCTGTATTGGAAAGAAGAATGAAAAGATAAAACTTAGAATCAGTCCTATGAGTTGTAGTTCTTTCTAGGAGATAATGCCCACTATAATATACATAAGGATTGGTTAATGAAACACCTGGCAATACTTCCTAGCTGCAAACAGACAAAAAAAAAGCAAATAAATAAATTAATATAAATCCATTATTTAAAATGCATGTGAGATATCAGAGAAAACTCATGTTAATCCACTCCTCTAATAGGCAACGTATGTGAGTGTAGCTCATGGGGACTTCAGTTTTCTCACTGCAAGGAGTGGGCCTCCCCTGCTGAAGATTTCTCCCCTGAACTCTAGACCCAGCATTCAAAGCCCTCAAAGCTAAAGGCTAAGTCCACAAGTATGATAGAAGACTTATTGATGTAAGTCAAACTAGAAAATTTGAAAAGTATTCTTTTTTGTTGTTGTTGCGTCACTGCCAGATTTCGGTATCAGGGTGATGCCGTCCCCTAGAATGAATTAGGGAGGAATCCCTCCCCTTCAATTCTTTTGATAGTTTCAGCAGGAATGGTAGCAGCTCTTCTTTGTACCTCTGGTAGAATTCAGCTATGAATCTCTCTGGTCCTGAGCTTTTCAAATGAGTCTAATCATAACAAACACATTCACATAAGGATGAAACCAGTGCAAAACTTACCAGAGCATCTGGGTACCCTTGGTTCCTGAGCCAAGGAAATAAAGATCAGTACAAATTCTATTTCTAAGATGGTGTTGCATGTGTTGGAAAAAAGTTCTGTGGTAAAAAATATGATTTTATATTTATCAGAGCCTTTTTCATTTTACAGAAGAAAACAGATCAGACTTCTCTCCCAGGGAAGGCATGTCCCCACAGCCTGGCTAGACTGTTTTATGTCTTGCTACCCGTATTCCAATGCAGGTGGAAAGTAGACCTTAAAATAAAAGAAGCAGACAAAGAACTTGCCAAGCTTCCACATACAACATATGCACATTTGTAGAAAATAAAAAGTATGTTTAGGGGGACAGTTGAGGCTGTTTAAGTTAAGAGTGCTGACGGAATGAGTAACCCCTTGCTTGATGTCTGGCAATTTACAAGGCTATGCACAGTTAGTTTTTCATCCGTAATGCAACAATCCATGTTTGTCTCTGATGCTGCCAGGGAAAATATACTCGTGCAGCCTAAGAAAAATATTTAAAAGTGAAAGAAACAACTATTTAATTATCTTGTTTTCTCTTTTTTTTTTTTTTTTTTTTTTTTGAGAGGGAGTCTCGCGCTGTCGCCCAGGCTGGAGTGCAGTGGCCGGATCGCAGCTCACTGCAAGCTCCGCCTCCTGGGTTTGTGCCATTCTCCTGCCTCAGCCTCCCTATAGCTGGGACTACAGGCGCCCGCCACCTCACCCGGCTATTTTTTTTGTATTTTTTAGTAGAGACGGGGTTTCACTGTATTAGCCAGGATGGTCTCGATCTCCTGACCTCGTGATCCGCCCGTCTCGGCCTCCCAAAGTGCTGGGATTACAGGCTTGAGCCACCGCGCCCGGCTTGTTTTCTCTTACAGTTATAAAGGCTGATGTTACTTAAAATCTCGAAAGTTCTTTCCCTGCTTTCCCTCAGAACCATTGTAAACATCAACTATTGTTTACAAGATGTAACTTATTACTTTGAAATATCATTTTATTATTATTATTATTTTTTTTTTTTTTTTTTTTTTTTGAGACGGAGTCTCGCTCTGTCGCCCAGGCTGGAGTGCAGTGGCGCAATCTCGGCTCACTGCAAGCTCCGCCTCCCGGGTTCACGCCATTCTCCTGCCTCAGCCTCCCGAGGAGCTGGGACTACAGGCGCCCGCCACTGCGCCCGGCTAATTTTTTCTATTTTTAGTAGAGACGGGGTTTCACCATGGTCTCGATCTCCTAACCTTTTGATCCGCCCGCCTCGGCCTCCCAAAGTGCTGGGATTACAGGCGTGAGCCACCGCGCCCGGCCCATTTTATTATTTTTAAATGAGGTAATTTGCAATTCCCTGTACCATCATAGGTGTCTCTTTCTGAGCCTCTTTGAAAAGGAAATGTAGAAACTAATAACACAGTGTGTTTTCTGTGTGACAATTTATTTTTAACAAATCGATGCTGCACTTTAACTTTCTGATTATTTACCATTTGTGTATCTATTAGACACCGAAACTGCATTATAGAGTATTTTAGCTCTCTACTGATAATGATAAACAGCAAGAAAGAAATGAAACTCCTTATAAAGGGCATTCATTCAACAAGTATAATTAATATTCTCTTCCCTTGTTAAAAATAATAGCTGTTTTCTGTTTGTTCCTTTTCATTTCAATTAAACTATCCTTAGTGTTTCACATAGAGGAAGGCTTCCTTTTGTTCATTTTTTTTCTTTTTGTCACAAGAAAGCAAGCATTGGAACTTCCTCCTAATCTAGTAGTATTGGCTATAACATGCTTGGATACAGGAACTAATAACAAAGCCCACTTTCTATTTTTTTTTAGCAGTTACTCAAATAATACATTCTTATATTCAAGGCATTTTTAAAAACTATTTCAAATAGGCTAAATACATTAATTAAATGGTTCTCAAGATCATTTCTCAATCCCATTCCCACCACTCTGTGAAGCCCCAGAGGTCTTTTCAATTCCTTGAAAAGTTCTGCCATTGATTCTGAAATTATGAAATTATAAGACAGAAGTACGAGTTTCTCACAGTCATTAATGTGTTAAAGGAGATGTACACTAGAGGCGATCCTTAAAGTTTAAACTTAGAATTATTGATAGCTATAAAAGCACTGGCTCAAAACCACCTAACCTTCTTAGCTGGTTAAAAGAGTATAATCCTCTCAGTTATTAGAAGACCTTTGAAGTGAAACACAGAAACTCAGCCCTTCTGCCTGTTTTTAAAATTCTCCTTGACTATAGACTAAATCACAGGGCAGTGTGGGCTGAGCCCTGTCTGTGCAGTGAGCAGCAGATTACTTTACTTGAACTTTGCTCCAGTCAGGACATTTTAAGGCTTATAAATCTTGAATCCATCTAAGTTCACCTTAAATTAGCCTTGCAAAAACACACTCCAAACTCCAGTTGTCAGCCTGGTGGCTTTTGGCCAGATGCCACTCGGCAGCCAAAACACTGATTAATTGTCATCTTCTCTTCTCTCTCTCTCTCTCTTTTTTTTTTTTTTTTTTTTTTTTTTTTTTTTGTCTTAGACATTATTTTTAAGGGGGAAAAAAAGAATATGCAAACTAATTTGATTCGGGTAGCAGCTGTAGCTGAATAATGGTATTGTTAGCAGGTACATTTTATATTTAAAATTTATTTGATGAAAACAGAGAGCCAGGCAGCTTAGCTGTGTATATATATTCAATAATGCCATCTACTGCACAAGAAATCTGGGGCTGGGCCAAGAAGCCATGCCAAGATACAACAGATTTTTCAATTTTCCAGCAAATAGAAACAAAATACTGGTTTCAGAAGGTGTACTCAACAAACACTTCCCAATGTGTTTCTGATTTGCGGTCAGAATGTTTTTACTGCTGGTGCCCTGCACTTTTGAGACATTTATTTCCTAAAAGAAAGATTCCTTTCTATAAACCTCAACTGTCTGTTTTTCAAAGCAATTTAAAATCAAACACACAAATAAAATTCTTAACATATGGAAACCTTCATATGAGGCCTTACGTATTCAGAGTTAAAATTGTTTTATAAACTGTAATGCTTTGCAGATGAAAATACAGAAAGGATGACTGTTTTTAGCACTAATGCTTTTTGACAGCGTTAAACCTTGTTTTAGTAATTGACATCAAAATGTTTGGTGGTTTTAAATGGACTATTAATAAAAATGGCATGTTTTAAGTTTTTTAGAAATTGTGCTTAATACTGTGAAGTGGGATAAAATTGCAAATGTAATACAGTGTTTTTATTATAAAAAAAAAATCTTTATAACAAAACAATCCTGATTCTTCTCCCATGTCTCCAGAGGAACTTCTGAAGCTCAAAGCACGAAAATGTTTCCTCTTCATCCATCCTCAGATTCTCTGCTGAAATAGACCTTCTACAGATCCCAGTTTGGAAAAAAGACAAAGCAAAATAAAACAAAATTGAAAAAAAAAAAAAAAAACTAGCATCTTTTGCCATGAGTCCCTAGATGGCTGCTAAATTCAACTGGATCCCATGGCACCACGAAAATGTAGTTAAACGTGTCTCTTATGAACAGAGAAAAATAAATACTATTAAAAGACGTGAATTTTAGTGCCACCTCTGTCGTAAATCATGTTGTATCCAGCAAACCACCTAAAACTTTTCTGATATGAGAAGAGAAATAATAATATTTACTCTGCCAGTATGGAAAGACTATTGGGATGAGATTATGAAATACTCTGTGAAAATCTTGGTAATGAAGGCAAAATTATTTAATTTTATTTAAGGCATCAAGCATCTACCGAGCACCTATCAGCTCTCATCTACAATGCATGGAAGAGACGAAATGGATATGAACATGATGAAACTTACCCTTGTGGAAATGTTGAAGAATGAATTGAATGAAAGTAGAAAATAGGCTGAAGTTCAATCTAGAGATTCATTTGGTTCATAGGGAAAAATAATGAGAAAAGGAATGAAGGAAGAAAATGGCACCGTGTGTTTCTGGAACTTGAAATGATCCAGCATTGCAGTTTGAAGATAGAGTAGTAAGCAGAAACAGATATGACTGAGTTTATGGTACATAAAGAAACATTGTAAAAGATTGTCATTCATTATTGATTCAACAAATATTTATTGAGTGCCTGTCACGAGCCTGGACTATACTAGTCAGTCAGTAAACAAAGGTGAAATAAAGATGTCTACTCCTTGACCTTCTCGTATTCGTATCTAGGACTGGAGACCTTGGACATGATTAAATAGGAAATTCAAAAGATGTAGTTCAGGCCGGATGTGGTGACTCATGCCTGTAATCCCAGCACTTTGGGAGATCAAAGCGGGAGGACTGCTTGAGCCCAGGAGTTTGAAACTACACTGGGCAACATAACCAGACCCTAGTTCACATTTCCTAGAGACTACTCTGATGTCAGTGTCGGGGGTGGACTCCAGGGATGAGAAATGGAGATTGATGTTAGTACACAGGCCTTTCTTTCTCCTGCCTCTGCGTCCCTCTGTACCCACTTTCTACGTCATTACTAAGCTCTTTATTATGTTGATAAAAATAATGGGAGAGATAAAAATGCCAAACTGGATAGCACAAGGATAATGGAGAGGATTTACTTTGGAAATGGACAGAACTATGAGTTATTTCTACAAAAGGTAGAGGGGGAGGCAGAAGAGTTAAGAACGACTGGCGTTTTTGTTTGTTTGTTTGTTTGGGGCAGAGTCTCGCTCTGTCGCCAGTCTGGAGTGCAGTGACGCCATTTCGGCTCACTTGTGTAACCTCTGCCTCCTGGGTTCAAGTGATTCCCCTGCCTCAGTGTCCCAAATAGCTGGGACTACAGGCACCCGCCACCATGCCCAGCTAGTTTTTTGTATTTTAATAGAGACAGGATGTCACCATGTTAGCCAGGTGGTCTCAATTTCCTGACCTCGTGATACACCTGCCTCAACCTCCCAAAGTGCTGGGATTACAGGTGTGAGCCACTGTGCCCGGCCTGGCTTATGTTTTTAGAAGCGTTTTAGGTTAGAGATTGAGATGTTAGAAGGAAGAAATTTTGAGATGAATAGCTGCTGTCCATGTAAAGGATATTGAGAATGGCAGAGATGAAAAAGAAATATTTAAATGGTATAAAGAAATGCAAACTTTGACCCTGATTATTCTTGAAATTTTAATAGAAAAACAAAGGAACATGGTGGAGACAATGCTGAGACTGGAATTCTGATTTGGGGAGGAATGTAGACCTCAGGAATTGATGTTTCAGGCTGAGACCCAGACATTTGTGTTTGCTAACATGAAAAGAAGTATAAAAAATTTCCTTAGGAATTTATATCAGTCAACAAATACTGAGGAATTTTAGAGTACAGAGATCTCATTCTCAAGGAGACTACATTTTAATAGGGCTGGCATTTGTAACAACGTAACATGTTTTAAAAATTAAGATATAAATATAGTAGCTCAACTAGTCATTTCACAACGTACAAATATTTCAAAACATGTTGCACATGATAAATATGTATTTTTATTTGTCAATTAACATTTTTAAAATGTAAAACAATATAATTGACAAAAAATTTATATATTTATAGTAAATGATGTAATGTTTCAATATATGTATACATTGTGACATGGCTAAATCAAGCTAATAAGCCTATGCATTGTCTCACACACTTATTTTTTTGGTGAGAACATTTAAGATCTTAGCAATTTTCAAGTATACATTATTATTAATATTAACTATAGCCACCATACTGTATAATACATCTCCTGAGCTTCTTCACCCTAACCAAAACTTCAAACCCTTTGACCAACATCTTCTCATCAGCCGTCCCTCACCCTGTTCTGTGGCAACCACCATTCTACTCTTTGCTTCTAGGAGTTCAACTTTTTTAGATTCCACATACAAATGAGGTCATGCAGTATATATCTCTCTGTGCCTGGCTTATTTCACTTAGTGTAATGTGCTCCAGTTTCATCCATATTGTTGCAAATGAGGATTCCCTTCATTTTTAAGCTGAATAGTATTCCATTTTGTAAATATGTCACATTTTCTTTATCCATTCATCCATTGAGAGATTCTTAGTTTGACTCCATATCTTGGCTGCTGTGAACAATGCTGTAATGAATGAGGGATTATAGATTATCTCTTCAACATAATGGTTTCTTTTTTATTATAATTTTTATTTCAGGTTCAGGGGGTACATGTGCAGGTTTGTTATTTAAGTTAGCTTGTATCATAGTTTGGTGTACAGATTATTTTATTACCCAGGTAATAAACATAATACCCAATAGGCATTTTTCTGATTCTCTCCCTCCTCCCATCATCCACCCTCAAGTGGAACTTAATATCTGTTGTTCCGCTCTTTGTGCCTATGTGTTCTCATTGTTCAGCTATCACTTATAAATAAGAACATGCAGTATGTGGGATTTTTGTTCTTGTATTAGTTTGCTAAAGCAATGGCCTCCAGCTCCATCCATGTTGCTGTGAAGGACATGATCTCATTTGTTTTTTATGACTCTGTAGTATTCCATGATGTATATGTGCCACATTTTCTTTAGTTTACTGTTGATGGGCATTTAGATTGATTCTATTTCTTTTCTTTTTCTTTCTTTCTTTCTTTTTTTTTTTTTTTATTCTTTTTGAGATGGAGTCTTGCTCTGTCGCCCAAGCTGGAGTGCAGTGGCGTGATCTCTGCTCCCTGCAAGCTCTGCGTCCCAGGTTCATGCCATTCTCCTGCCTCTATTCTATTTCTTTATTATTGTGAATAGTGCCACAATAAATATATATTAGTAGCATAAAATGTGTCTTTATGGTATAACATACTGATTTCATTTCCTTTGTATGTATAACCAGAAATGGGATTGTTAAAGTGGTAGTTCTAGTTTTAATTCTTTGAGGAAACTCTATAATGTTTTCCATAATAGATGTGCTAATTTACATTTCCATCAACCGTATATAAGAGTTCTCTTTTCTTCACATCCTCACCAACATTTGGTATCTTTTGTCTTTTTGATAACAGCCATTCTAACAGCTGTGAGGTGCTATCTCTTGCTGCTATATAAGTAAGTCATGGTACAGGGAGAAGGGTATTGTAAAGACCAACCAACCAGTTGGGAGGACAATGGTGAGTCCAATCTACTGGTGGTTTGGGAAGATGTGTGTGTTTGAAGGGAGAGAGGGTGGGTATGAGGTAGGAAGTCAAGAGTTTTGTGTTGGTCATGATAAATTGATCATGACCTGTTAGATATTAATATAAGAAGAACAAAATGTTTACTTGGGAAAGATCTGGGTGAGAGGTGTAAATTTGAACTTCATCAGAACAAAGATATTATTTGAAGCCAAGACTGTAGAAAGAGAAATGAAAAAGGTGAAGAACAGAGACCTGAAAAATTCTGACATTGAAAAGTCTAGTATAGAAGGGAAAACAAGGAAAGGAAATTGAGGAAAAGTCACCTTGCATAGAAGATGGATTAAGAGTAAAGGAGTAGTCAAATAGTTTATATACTGGTGAAAGGTCATAAAAATAAAAGCTGAAAATTATTATTGGCTTATCAAGATGAAGACAATTGATGACTTTGACAAAATTCACTTCGTACTGTGATGGGGATGGCTGAACTGAGGATGGAAGGAGTTGAAGTAGCGGCAGTGCAAATAGACTCTCTGCCGGCCACTCTATCAATTAAAAGGATTTTACTCCATTCAAAGGGATATTCTTCCACTCATATACACCCTGAATGCCATTTCTTCTCTCTTTCTCTTGGAATTTGCCTCTATGATATTTCTCTCTCAGCCCCGAAACATTAATTTCTCATTCAGGCAATTAAATCTTCCTAATTAAGCCAGTATAATATGGCTTAATTTTCACTTACCTTAAAAATATTTCCCTTAATGGTTATTGTTTTTATTCCAATGACTGCCCTAGTTTTCTGCTGTTTTTTTTCTGTCCAAATAACAAGATGAAAATTGGGTTTTAACCCACATCAAATTTATCAAGAAATTAGACTTATCCTTAGAAAGAGGGCAGAAACATAATCCCCTGGTGGATTTTGTGCCTACCATGGGTCAGGTAGGCTGCAGAACAACTGGAATAGATTAATTGCCAGCATACACACAGGATCAGGAATTCACAGGGATCACCATTCCAGGATTAGAGAAGAATCAGTTTGCCTCATGATTGGAACATGCTGCTGAAATTCTACAGAAGTGGCAGGCATCAGATGCAGAGAAATGCTGAGTACTGAAGTCAGAATCCAAAGACCCAGTACTAGAGAAAATTCACGGATTCAAGACCACCAGGATCTCCATCATGGTGACTGACTGTTTTATGGTGATTAAAAAGCAGAGCAGAGAATGTCTGAAACTCATGTGTTAAATGCCTCATTGTGCACCAATGAACAAAGAATACTCCCTCACATTTAAAAAAAAAAAAAAATCAGATTTGAGAAACAGCCATTACAGTCCACACAACCGAAATTCAGAATAATTTGGAGTTGGCCCTTTTGTGAGGATTTGTAGTAAAAAATTAGAGTCTTATCTGTCATCTTAAAACAGAGGGACCCTTACTTTTCTCACTATTGGTAAAGTTAACTAATCAGACCTAAGGAGGAAGAAAGACAACCATGGTGCCCTCAAGAATGGAAATTGAGTTCATGAAGTGCTACAGGTAAAGGTGAGCCTCCTGAAATCAGCCCTTCAGCAGGAGAGTTCCTAGTAAGTACACAGATAATCAGGTTTCCCACTCTCTGCCAGGAAATCTCCTAAAACCAACTTAGATCAAGTTTGGAGAATGAGCCTACCAATTTTCTTCTAGTGTAGCAAGAAAGATCATAAACAGGATTGCAATGACCACTAATCGATCTCTGGTCCTTTGCAGATACCAGAAGAGGTGGAGGTGGTACATATTTACAACACTTGTTACAGAAAATGAGACACAACTTGACAGAAGTAATGTTATTTGACCCAACAGGAGGGGGAAAGCAGAATTTGTGTGGAGAGTAAGATGCTGATGTTTGGACATGCAGAGAAGAAGAGTTTCCATATAGCAGGAAAAGGTAGCATTAATTCTCCTTTTTGTTGTTGTTGTTGTTTTTGAGGCGGAATCTCACTCTTGTCACCCAGGCTGGAGTGCAGTGACATGATCTCGGCTTACTACAGCCTCCGCCTCCTGGGTTCAAGTGATTCTCCTACCTCAGCCTCCAGAATAGCTGGGAATATAGGTGCCTGCCACCAGGCCCCGCTAATTTTTTTTTTTTTTTTTTTTTTTGTATTTTTAGTAGAGATGGGGTTTCACCATGTTGGCCAGGCTGGTCTCGAACTCCTAACCTCAGGTGATCCACCAACCTCAGCCTCCGAAAGTGCTGGGATTAGAGGCGTGAGCCACTGCACCTGGTCAGGTGTCATTAGTTTTCAAGGAGAAAACACAGGAGTCTAATAAACTAATCCCTTCTTTGCTTTACCCCACAGCCCTTTCTGCTTTTTCTCCAGCTTGTAAGGAAGAGTCTAGATATTCCCGCATAGCACTAAGGCCTTCTAAGGGTCATTACTAGAAAAAGAAGAAATCACAAGCTGGGGAAAAAGATATACTAGAGTTTAGTTTTGAGAAGGGATGCAATGCTTCAGAGAAGAAGCTGTCGTCCACATGGACCATGAGGTAAAGAGACAGAGATTGGATGGAGGAATTTAAGATATAATTTCTTTTTATTAGTAATATTCTTTCTGTCCTTTGGTATTTATTAAAAGATTGAGTAGATTATATCTGATTAGATGAGATTAACGATTCTGGGTTTTGTTTTGTTTTTGTTTTTTTGTTTCTTGATTGCTGTTTCTTTGAATGTAATTCCATATGGTAATTAAGGTCCCATTTTTATTTTGGTTATATTCTTGATAATCCAAACAAGATAAAATAAGGAACTAACCTAGGCTGTCACCGTAATAATTATGAGAATGGGATACAATGAATATTTACATAATTCATTAGACAGAATAAGATAATTGCCCTGGACATAAGAAGAGAAGAGAAAGAAACAGTCTAAGATGTTTACCCAGGTTAGTCAATTGGTTCAGTGAGAATAGCAACAACTATGGGGTTTGAGGAAGAAAATTAATAACCTAAGTTGAAGACAACCAGTAGGCAATGGGATATCAATGTTTTCAGCTTATGGCAGAGTCAGAGCCAGAAATTCCCCTTGCATGCTGGTGAAAAATAAACCCATGGGAAGAGATGAGATTCCCTAAGGCAGACGAATCAGTTAGGATCTCTAGAGGAATCCAAGGGCATCCTGAGATAGTTAATTGGCCAATTGTTAATTACAATTCTAAAATGTTAGCCACAACTAATGTTCTTCAGATAATGTAGCAGTGCAAAGTAAAGAAAATAGCTATCAACTATTAACAATAACATAAATTATGTTATTATTAGCATAGCAACTATGCTATGATTCTTGGCTTTCCTTATCCTGTGCCAGCCCTTTTACCTATGCAGAGTTTTGGATCTGATGGAGTGACTCATACGTTTATTCTCACAGATTCTAAGCAATTGGTGGTCATGTCTTCACTGGATTAGCACAGTTTTTTAAGGATAATTAGGCAAGAGAGTATCGAGTGATACCACAGTGATGCCTCTAAGTTCGAAACACAGTCTCTTTTATTCTATTAAGTAACAATAATCTAATTTCTTTCTAGTTATTGTGACAAATCACCCAGGACAGTGTAGTGACCTCCACCTTCTCTGCCTAATGGTTCAGCAGCATGAGATGCCCAAAATGTCCTGGGAATAGTTTTAGCTTCCAGTTCATTGCGAAGATGTTGATATTGACTCATGGAAGCATTTGGGCATTATGACCTTCAAATTATCGAACCATATTATTTGGGACAGGATAGAAAATTTCTTCTACTGTGTGAATAATTGTGGGAGGAGGGTGCTAGCCACTGTGATTAATGCTTTCAATCCCAGAACTTTGGGAGGCCAAAGTGGCAGGGTTGCTTAAGCCCAGGATTTCATGATCAGTCTGGGCAACATAGTGAGACCCCACTTGTACAAAAAAGAAAAAGAAAAAAAGAAAAAGTAGCCAGGCATAGTGGTGCATACCTGTAGACCCAGCCACTTGGGAGGCTGAGGCCAGAAGGCTAGAGAATCACTTGAGCCTGAGAGATCAAGGCTCCAGTGAGCTGTGATCGTGCCACTGCACTCCAGCCTGGGTGACAGAGTGAGATCCTGTCTCAAAAAACAAACAAACAAACAAACAAAAAGGAGTAGTTGGTGAGAAGAGTCACTTCCACCTCTATGCTTTGACTCACAGACTTACCCATCCTATCAATGAAGCCTAAATTGGTTGCTGGATTAAAACATATACTTCACTATGTAGGAATAGCATCCTCATCTCACAAGGTGTTGTCTCCTTGTTTGAACTGTAACTGAGCCTTTGGTGGGCCATTCCACTGTTCTTTCAAACTGGCTACCACTGCTATAAAATGCAGTCCTAGTCAGAGAAGATATATAGGGGAAAATGGCAGTTGATCAAGTCATTCTCTAAGTTCATGAATAGCGCCGCTTGCAGGAGCATTGCAGGCAGGGAAGGTAAATCTTTATGTAGAATATGTAGTTGTACCCATGAGAGCCACCTTCTCTGATGAGAGGGGTCAATTTTTTTTTAGGGCCACCCTTGAGTGGGACTGGAGTACAATATCTATTCATTACCTTCCATCTTTTCTGCCAGAGTCCTAATTTTCTTCTGAGAAGTCGTATCCATGTGCCAGAAAACAAGTAGGGTTACTATTATTCAGTCACAAGAGATGAATATTACAAATAAAATATTACAAAAAAATTAGAACTCTAGACTATTTTAAGCCAGTCACGATTGTGTTTTCCCTTTCTAGGATAAGTAGTAAAATTTTAACTGAGGTGTAATGGAATATGCTGAGGGACTTCTTGGAAATGAGTCCTCCTCCTAAAAGGTTATGTATAAAAGGAACAGACCCTTTCTGGCCTCTGCATGTTGTTACATGCATTTGACACCTGGATCTAAAGCAAGCATCTTGAGAAAATAAAGGGCATTACTTTAAGTGCATAAGTCAACAAAGTGAGGATGGCATACTGGAAAAAAACAACCTAGATCCTTGATAATGTTGTTAAGCCACTGAATTAGCCACTCATGGAATTGCTTTGCCTTTAAACTTATTATGTGCAAAACAAGAAACAAAACTCCAAAATGTGGAAATGACTGAATGAAGGAGGTAGGGCAAAGGGCAAAGGTAAGGATGTTACGCTTCCTGTCTAGAAGTCAGGAGTTTGGCAGCCTTGTAGAGATAGGGAAGAAAAAGATGATTAGGATATAGGACTAATAAAATCAGTCTCTCATTGAATGATCTACAAAAGATAAAGGAGTCAAACTGGAACAAATATAGGATTATGGGTGGTTTCTTTCACTCAAGTTTATTTTTTTTAAACCCAAATCTACTTTTTAAAGCTTTCATGTAGAGACCATTAAAACTGAGAACTAAGGAGTTGATCAGTTCACCAAATCTAAGTGCTACTGATTTCTTTCCTTCCCTCTCTTCCTCCCTCCCTTCCTCCCTCTCTTCCTTCCTCCTTCCCTCCCTCCCTCCCTCCCTCCCTCCCTCTCTCTCTCTCTCTCTCTCTCTCTCTCTCTTTCTTTCTTTCTTTCTTTCTTTCTTTCTTTCTTTCTTTCTTTCTTTCTTTCTTTCTTTCTTTCTTTCTTCCTTCTTTCTGAGACAGGGTCTGACTCTGTAACCCAGGCTGGAGTACAGTGGCGTGATCTTGGCTCACTGCAACCTCTGCCTTCCGGGCTCAAGCAATCCTCCTACCTCAGCCTCCCAGGTATCTGAGACTACAGGCACGTGCCACCATGCCCAGCTAACTTTTATATTTTTGGTAGAGATGGGGTTTCACCATGTTGCCCAGGCTGGTCTCCTGACATCAGTGGATCCACCAACCTCGGCCTCCCAAAGTGTGGGATTACAGGCATGAGCCACTGACCTGGTCGATAATTCTGCAAATGTAAGAGTAACTGTAGACTCCTCACTTTCATTACAACGTTGGCATCATGTGGGAGTTTATTAGAATCTCAAGCTCTATCTAGGTTTACTTAATCAGAACATGCATTTTTATCAAGATTCCCAAGTGGTTGCTAAGAACATTAAAATTTGAGAAACATTTTTTAAGACAAAACTTTTGTATGTAGTTATTAGCACATGGAATTGACTAGAAGAAAATAGACGAAAAGCTTATTAGGTTCATAAGGAAATGTATTCCCACTGAGTTTTCTATTGCTTGCTGCTTAATGCAAAGTCATTTGTACAATAGGAATAGTTTTTGAATGGAAAAGGCTTAAACATACGTATAGCCTCTTTTTTGTTTAGTATAGTAAATATTTTCAGATTTTTGAAAACTATAAAGAGAATTAGCATTAGAATTCTGAGATCAGTAATTCTGTTAAGATGCAGAAATAAGTATAAGTGAGGCTTTGGAACATGAAATGTTTAAATAACTGTTTAAGAAGACAGTAAAGTCAGTATCACATGAAAGGAACATGATTAGCTTACAAATGCAAGGAACTCAATGTCATTGTCAGGCACTATCTAGGTACTGGGAGTAAAAGTATGAGTGGCATAATTCTTGCCTGAATGAAACACACAATCTAGATAAACCGTAAACCAATTGTCAGATTAAAATGAGCAGGCAAATATAAGGGGTATGTTTTGGTAGTCTTTAGCATATACATCTCCAAACAACAGGCAGAAGCCTCATAGTGAATTTTAATTTATTTTTAAGTTAAAAAATAAAAGCTTTCCAGCATACATTATTCTTCTCCTGCAAGCGGTACCATCATTTTTTTAAGGTGCTAACTCTCCCCTATTTTTGATGTGTGTGGTTCAAGTTAAGCTACACCATTGCTCCAGGGTAGAAGCATGAGATACAGATACGGCCAATCAGAGAACAGTGTAGTATTGTTTCCAGCTATCATCTTACCTTCCAACATCTCCCCAACTCAAGAGAAAGAAATCATTCACTAGAGTAGTAAGTCTGGGCAACCAGAAAAATGATTCCATTTATGGTGATAGAAATGTCAGTAAGTGAAGAGCATTTGGGAAGGAAGATGAAGAATTCCACTTTAGATAATGAGATTTAATTTAAAATGTTTTATTTCTTTTTTATTATTAAAGTGATGCCTGGTTTTGCAGATAACTTTAAATATAGGCAAAAGTGGAAGGAAAACATTTAAAATATTTTCTCAAACACCTATTCTGCATCCTTGCAGTTAACCTATGATTTTTCTCCTTTTAGCTTCTAATATAATAAATTACAAAAATTGATTATTTTTAACATTTAAGCAAACTTGTATTGCCTTGCACGAACAAACTCAGCTTGTTCTCTCTCTCTCTCTCTCTCTCTCTCTCTCTCTCTCTCTCTCTCTCTCTCTCTCCCCCCCTCCCCCGCCCCCCTCTTCCTTTTCTCCTTCACTCCCTCTGTTTGGTTACACAATTAAACGGTTGAATTTAATTACTAATATTTTCTTTTGCATTTATATTTATGTGTGAAGTTGGCATATGATTTTCTTACTCATCTTTGTCAGGCTTTGCTACCAAGATTAAATTGGTCTCATAAAATGAATTAGGAAATATCTTCATATACTCTGAAATACTTTGTTTAAAATTATTTTATCAAAATAATTAAATAAAATTATCACATTAATTCATTGAATGTTTGGAATAACTTATTAGTAAAATTGCTTAGGCCTAAAGTTTTCTTTGTGGAACCATTTTAAGCTACCAATTTAATCCTGTTAAAAGTGTTGAATGTCTCCATATATCCATTTCTATCTATTCTCAAATACATTCTCATCATTTACTTTGTAGAATTTTGTTGGTGTAAAAATTTGTCCTCTCATTTAAGTTTTCAAATTTCTTGCCACAAAGATGTTCCTACTCTCTTTTTATATTTTTACCGCTGTATTTTCTATATTTACATCCTTTTTCACATTACTTCTGTTGTTTTAGCTTCTCTCGATTTATCACGAGATTTTCCATAGATTTGGAAATTTTATCAGTTTTTTGGGGGGTGCGGGTAGGAGGTCGGTTGAAGGGCAAAATATATCTTGTTTGATCCTTTATAATCCTTTATATATTTTGTTTGGTTTCATCCATTTTTTTCTCTCATTTTATATTTTCCATCCTTCAGTCTACTTTAGAGGTACACTGGTCTTGCTTCCCTGACTCAAGCGGATGATGTGTTTGCTAACTGTCAGCCTCTCTTTTTTTCTAACTTGGGCGTGTTAAGTTTATGAATGTCTCTCTAGATACTTCCTACCTGCATTGTTAAGTTTTCATACATAATATTTCCATTATTATTCTTGTTCTTAAACATTTTATAGTCATCACCATGCTATTGCCTTTTATCTATGATTTATTTAGATATGCATTTAAAAATTTCACATGTTGTAGCTATTGTCTTCCAGTATACACAAAAGCAATTTTCCATGTTCTGCCGAACTGTCTGGCTTTCTGCCTTTCGTTAATATTTGGCCTTCTTCTTATTATTTTTAGACAGTTTCTCTCTGTCGCCCAGGCTGAAGTGCAATGGTGCAATCTTGGCTCACTGCAACCTCTACCTCCCAGATTCAAGCAATTCTCCTGCCTCAGCCTCCCTAGTAGCTGGGATTATAGGCACCCACCACCATGCCTGGCTAATTTTTATATTTTTAGTAGAGACAGAGTTTCACCATGTTGGCCAGGGTGGATGCGAACTCCTAGACCTCAAGTGATCTGACTGCCTCAGCCTTCCAAAGTACTGGTATTATAGGCCTGAGCCACCGCACCCAGCCTCAAGGTAACTCTCTAAAAATATTTTTTATTCAGTATTTTAGGCTTTCTTAAGAGGAACAATCAGATTATATATTCTTTATTTTGCAGTTGTGATACTTCAATTTTTTTGAATTACTTTTTGTGTAAGATGTGTATTTTGTGATAAAAGTCTGAAATAGTATCCTAGCACTAGTGCTTTATTTTATAACATTTCCGTGAAAATAAGACTTAGTTCAAAAACAATTAAAATTTAGAAAATTCTCATTGTCTACTTAATGGCAGGTATTTCAAAGATCATTGAGTTTGATTAGTAATTCTCATGATTTGTTAGCTTTAAACAAAAAGTTGTTCATTGTAGTAAAAAAAAAAAATCGACAAAAATAAATCCATTTAAATATAGCATCTTTATAAGAAATGTAAGCTTTATGGCTTCAGAAAATATTCTTTTAAAAATTGTGGGTATTGTTTTTAAAATTAATGGCATGCCTAAATTTAAAATAAATCTCTTTTAAATTTTCCAAAAATACAAATGCAGCAAGCAAAATAAAAATGTTGAAATATTTAATTTAATTTAAATTTAACATCCAAAAAAAACGAGATACTTATATAAATTAGATTTGATTATGAGAGAAAAATATATTCAAAAATGGGTGTTCTGAAACTTTAAAAATTTATTTTATGATTTAATAAATTGGAACCTTAGCAGACAGAGCATACCAAAGAATTACAATTGAATGACATGCCTAATTTGCACTGTCATTTGCGTTGTCTCATACTTCCACATTGTTGGTATCAGGATTTTTAAGATCTTACGTGACCAAGATGAATTAAGATTGCAAATAGAATTAAGGTTGTTAATCAGTTGACCTTGAAATAGGGGGATTATCCTGGATTTTCTAGGTGGATCCCGTGTAATTATTGAGATCCTGAAAAGATGGAAGAGGAAGGCAAAAGAGGGGTCAGAGTGAGAGAAAGGCTTGAAGACACTATGTTTTAAAGATGGAAGAAGGGGCCTGGAGACAAGCTGGAATCTGGAAAAGACAAAGAAATAGATCTCCCCTAGAGCTTTAAGAAGGAATGCAGCCCTTCAGACACCACGGTTTTAGCCCAGTGATACCTATGTCAGACTTCTGATCTCTATAACTATGTAGTAATAAAGTTGTGTTGTTTAAACCACTAAATGTGTAATAAATCGTTACAGCAGAGATAGGAAACTGATACAACACCAACTCTTTAAATGCATTAAGACATCTTGCAAAGACCAGCTGGTAGAATCTATTTGAAAAGATTATAATTAAAGATATTTCAAACTGGTAAATTTGTATATAATGGAAATGTCAGCTTTCTGTATTCTTATCAAATTTACTTGAAGACAGATACTAATTTTATGATTGAATCATAAATGACTACCTAGGTTATCTTTCTATATGAAAGCCTAAACAGGAAGATATAATTTGTCAAGTTAATTCTCATGGGAACATCATAAAATGGATTATTGTCAGTTAAACTGGACATTCATACCTTGATGCCATTATCCCCAGACCTTTTTTAACGAGGTAATAGTTCATCTAAAGAACTACAATTTTGAGATTCACTATGGAAGTTTGTTGTCACCAAGAATTCAAATAATGCTTTAAAAATAATAATATTAATAAAAACCTTCCTTTAATATTTCTGAACCAGAGATGTTACTATTCTACCAGGTTTATACTTTTAGAGATCAAATTATTTTAGGTAAGAGAGTAAAATACTCAAAATTGTGCTTTAGGAAAAAAAAAATGTAGCAAGATAAGAAACAGTTTGGACTTCTGGCAAAGACGATTTGTAAGTTCATACTTTTGGTTAAACCCATATTTCCAAACCCATTGTGATGAAAAAATATAAAATAATCAAATAAAGACCCAACCTGGAACAGAAAGAAGATAACTTCCCTGTAGAGCACACAAACAACACAAAGAGTAGACAGAAGAAATGAACCTGCTCAACTCAAGGTCCGGAGAAAGCAGAGTCAGCCAAGAATTAGCTCATGTAGAGAACTGGGATTAAAATATTTCATATGGATTAAGGGGACCCGTCGAAATCCAGGATTTTGTGGATTCCCTGATGCTAATAATACAGGAATCGGAACTGTGCTTATATGCTTTCATGCCCAGGGAAGCAGGTGAAAATACATACAGCATCACAAGGAAACTGATATAATTTGTCTGGGACTCATACGCAAGAGCCCCAACAGTACCCTAGTGCAGAATGCATTTCAGGATTTGGTTATGGATTTGGAACTACCGTAAATGAAATACCATTAGACAGAAAGTCATGGAGAAAGAGTAAGAGTGAAAGCAAGAGAGAGCAACAGTGGGAGAGAAAGTAAGAGAGATCCTACAAAAAACATTAAAAAGATAGCCAAAAGTATACAACCAGAGATCAATTCTTCTTAAATGATATTAAAATAATAGAACAGTCTGAAAAATATGCTTTTAAAGCATATGTTTACGAGGTTGAAAATCTAACATTCATACAACATAAATAATTAGCATGAGGATATTAAGGGAATTAATTTGAAACCTTAGATGAAACAAAGTTATTAAAATACAAAGTGTATACCACCTAGAATAAACTCCAAACTGAGCTGAGAAAAAAAAAAATAGATGAAACAACAGATTTCTGAGGGGCTAACTCAGAATATAGCACACAGAGGACAAGAGTAAAAGAAAGAGAAAGAGAAGGAGGAGGGAGTAGAGAAGGAAGAGAAGGAAAAAGAGTATTCCAAGACATGAAGGATAGATCAAGAGCCTCCGATAAATAACTAATAGATATTTCATAATTATAAGGTGGTCCTGGCCGGATAGTGTCCTCAGATGGTGTGATGGTTAATATTGAGTGTTAACTTGATTGGATTGAAGGATGCAAAGTATTGTTCCTGGGTGTGTTTGTGAGGGTGTTGCCAAAGGAGATTAACATTTGAGTCAGTGGACTGGGAGAGGTAGACCCACCCTTAATCTGGGTGGGCACAGTCTAATCAACTGCCAGCACAGTCAGAATAAAAGCAAGCAGAAGAACGTGAAAAGACTAGACTGGTTCAGTCTTCTGGCTTACATCTTTCTCCTGTGCTGGATGCTTCCTGCCCTCGAATATCAGGCTCTAGATTCTTTAGCTTTGGGATTCAGGCTGGCTTCCTTGCTCTCAGCTTGCAGACAGCCTATTGTGGGACCTCACTTTGTGATACTGTGAGTCAATACTCCTTAATAAACTCCCCTTTGTATATACACATCTAACCTATTAGTGCTGTCCCTCTAGAGAACCCTGACTAATACAGATGACTAGGAGAAGCAATTTCAAGTATTTCTGAAGAAACGTATCTGTCTTCATTCTCATTGAACTACCACAGATAAAGTTTCAAGAAAAGTAAACGTATCATCAAAATCTATAAAACAAGGAAATAAAACACTATAAGCAAAAAAGAACAGAAATAAAGAGGCAATTGAATTAAATTCCAAGTCTTAAATTATAAGGATTGTCAGGAAACAGAATATTAGTATGTTCAATATAAGCATTGCCAGGAAACAGAATATTAGTATGTTCAATAGGCTTAAAAATATAAAAAAGATAACAAATATGAACAAATGTTAAAAGTCTGGAAAGTTATCTAGCTAAGAAACAAATAGAACTTCTATAAAATAAAATACACCATTATTTAAATGAAAAACTAATGGGAAGAATTAGCAGTAATTTAAGTACAAATAGATCTTAAAAATTAGTGGATGGAAGACACAGATAAAGAAATTACTCAGAATGTGGCACATAGAGACAGAAGTAGAAAAAATGAAAGAATGGTTAAGAGACATAAATGGTAATGTGAGGAGCGAGAGAGAGAGAGAGAGAGTGAGTGTGTATGTGTCTAATTGCAAGGAGGGTAAAATGACTTGTAAAAAATAAAAATTGTGATTCATCATAGTGAAATGGCAAAAATTAATGATACGAAGAAGATCACCTAGAGAGAAAAACAGATTATCTTTAAATGAATGGAAACCAAAACCATACAGAACAATTTACATTTTATTATTAAAGTCTTGAGAAAATTTATGCCAGCCAAACACTAACCAAATAAACTGATTTGGTACTTTTAATACCAGGCAGAACAGAACTCAAAGTAACAGAGGATATACAATACCAATGTATGGTAATTTTAGAAATCTACCAAAAATAACACTAATCTCAAAACTAGAACTAACAAAGTTGATTTCAGAATAGATTGGAGAGCAGTATTATGAAACTGATTGAAGAGTAAACCAGGTTGCAATAGGAAGAAAAATGAAGGACAGGTGAGAAAGTGAAGACTTCAGAATTGTGTGTGGGGAGTGAAAGGGAGAGCTAATGTCAAAGCTGGAAGGAACCATGAGGACAAGAGAGATTTTTTTTCTTCTAAAATTTGGACATCCTTTTCAACAGAATTTAAATGTGATTTTTGCTTGCCAATGTGGAAAATTATAATAATACTCTTCTTTATTGGTCCGTTTCCCCTCTTGTCACACAAGCAGAGGAATCAAAAAAGAAAGCCTTTTGAGGTCAGGCCTTGGGTCACATGCTACTTTGTTAGCATGAGTGCAAGAAAGAAAGGTGAGATGTCATTTAGCCATACCCACATGCATGACTTCCTACTGCCCTGTGATACTACCTGGTACATTAGCCCCATTGGTGTCTTGGGAGCTGACCAGTCGGATAATCAACTCCTCCTTCAAGGGAGAGAGGTGAAGTAAGCCAGAGGTTCTTAAGTGTCGAATTATGTCCCTGGCCTGGCCCCTCCCAAATTCAAACACCGTAGCTGTAACCCGGGGTGCCTTAAAATGTGACTCTATTTGGAAATAGAGTCTTTAAAGAGGTAATTAATTCAAAATGCAGTCGTTGGAGTGGGCCCTAAACCATTATGACTGATATCTTTATAAGAAGAAGAGATCAGAGCACAACCAGACACAGACGGGAACCATCTGAAGACACAGGGACAAGATATCCCTCTGCAAGGGGAGGCGAGAGGCCTCAGAGGAGATCAATCATGCTGACACCTTAATCTCAGATTTCTGGCCTCCAGAATTATGAGAAAATAAATTTCTGTGGTGTAAGCCACCCAGTCTGTGGTACTTTGTTATGACAGCTCTGGCCAACTGATAGAGAACAGGATGGAATTCTGAACTCATTTTCTCCCTAGTGTCCCAAACCTCTTTTTATTTTATTTTATTTTATTTTATTTTATTTTATTTTATTTTAAGTTTAAGGTGTGACAGGGCATTAAGCCAAACCCACAGTCAGAGAAGAGATCAGAATCAAATATTCAGATAAGATCAGAGAGGTTGACCTTAAAAGTCCCAAAAAGGAGTCAGCACAAAGCCACATTTTCCACTATACTGGAAAAGTATCCTTTGCTCTTTTTCTCTGTCTTGAATTATGCTCAGATGTGTTGTGTATCCCTGTGCACTAGGAATGAAGCTTGTTACGCCCAGGTGATAAGGTAGTTCAAATAAAAAAACAACACTAATAATTTCAAATTACCATTTTGAAGAAAATGGCCCCATTTCATTACTAAGAACCCACAAAGGAAAATCGATGCCCCCTAAAAAAGTTAAGTCCACATAGCAAAAATCCTCTTTCCTTGTTGCCACAGATAAATATAAAATATTATTTAGATAAAAGTGATTAGAAAAATAAAGTCAAAGTTCACGAAGCTGTATCTTTTTTTTATTTGGCCAGAAATACTAAAGTTTAGAAATATAAACTTCCATATCACACAAACCTTGTGAAATTTCCAATGATTTCAGATATACCTGGAGATAGTTTTCTTAATTAAAATAAATGAAAGTATTTTAATTTCAAAACACTTAGTAAAATGTCCTGGGCTTTAGAAATAAATCTTATGTGTTTGAATCCTGAATCTGTCACTTATTAATGGTGTAACATTTTGTGACATCCTCTAGTTCTCTGGCTTCCAGTGTTCTGTTATATGAATAAGAATAATAATGCAAATCATCCATGATGTTTTAAAGACAAAATAAGAACGGTTGCACCAAACAATTTTGTGAACCTTAAGGTACATTATTTGGGGTGCTATTTTTATTATTTTTATTTACCTTTGAGTAAGTAAGAAAAAGGCCCCAAGGAATTTTTCTTTCCAAAACTGTTTGTTAAAGCCTGTCTCATATAGCATCTGAGATCTCGGCTTGGTAGCTATCAACTTTTGGCATGTTATATTCTGAACACAGCATATGAAAAAATATAAAAATGTCATGAAATCCAAATCTCCCCATTTCTAACACTCTAAACTGTCTATCTTTGTTTTACTCTGCATTGTATATTTTAAAAATAGGCAGTCGGAAGCAATGGCCATTCTGGCTTGCTGCAGTCAGAACTGTACTATAAGGGGTAGATACATATGACACCCATCCCTCAGAGGCCAATGCAAGGGAGACCTGAAGATCAGTCTTGGCCTTGAGTTTCTGTCCAAGCAAACATCTTATCAGGCCAATGGAAGACAAAATGTGCACTTATATTGAAAAGAAAAAAAAAGGAAAAGTTTACTCTGTATTTAACTTTAAACCCAGGAATGTGTGATGGTATGCTATAAATTGTCTCTAAGGTGGGAACATTGAAAGTCAAACTTCTAAGTACCCGAAAGAAAAATTTGAAGCTTCTTGTTCTTTTGAGTGTCAATGACCAGATATGTGTACCATGTCTATGGAACTTAATGATATAGGTTGTCTACCCTTTAATATTTATGATGCTATCTAAAGGCTCTATGTACTTGACCAGGGCCAATTTTTGCAATGGTCTTAACCTAGTTTCTAAATTTGCAAACAAAAATTATTTGGGCAAACACTTCTGGTAGTTAGATAACAATGCAGTGTTTGAGGATGTTATTTGATGCACGTAATTTTAGAGACCGTGCTGGAAGAAGGTAAAGTAGGCTCCCCACTACACACAAATAAAACTTTTAGAAACCTAAAAGTTTAGCCAAATCCACAGAGTTTTATCTAAAAAATGAAAAGGAATGATAGAATTTAGGAATAGCTTATTAAACACATCAGATGACCTCAAATATTCACTTAACATCATCATTATTTGAAAGTACCTTCATAAATAAAGACAGGTAGCATATCGTTTTCTATTTTATTCCTGGGGATTTGACTCCCTCATCTCATCTTTCCTGTTATAGATAATTTACTAAAACACCAAACACTAATCAAGAGATCTATGGGGATCAAATAAGTAGGAAAGGATGCTCTCTTACTCCCAGGTACTTGAATGGTGGACTAGGCGGAATACTTTTCCTGTGGTCTAACTGGTCAACGTACTATTCATGTTTTTCAATGCATTCATTTGAACATCAGCTTAATACAGTCACCATGTCTAAATTCTAGTAATAAAATCAATACAAAATGGAATTTTCTAATCTGCATTTAATTTAATTGTGGTTTTCCTTTATTTGTATCTTAAAAAAATCTTTTCAAAAGCTCTATGAGTGGTCTTCCCAAAGTGTAAGTGCCTGATTGATTGACAGATTATTTTACAACCAGCACTTATTATTCCTTTCTCTTAAGAGCTGAGTGGCTTTTAAAGTAAAAACAATAGGGTGAAAAAAAGGTCTTTGATTCACTTATTTTAAACAAAAAATTTGAGAGAAAAAAGTTATGAAGTTGGTGATTTTTGACAGTATGGGCATTTCTTGCATAATATGTTAATTGACAGTCATAAATTGTAATGGGTGGACCCACAATGCAAAATGGGAAAGGAAAAAAATGTCTGGAATAATCTGAAAGGTAACGTGGGTAATGATTGACCTCTTCTCAGTTCATATGTGGGTATTTAAATAGAAAACTAAAATGAAAGGTATGTGGGGATTTTGACTCCAATAAATACTTTATGAGATTGTCGAAATTGTGTAAAAGGCAAGTGCTGCTTTCTCCTTTACAGTCCTATAGTGTTTTCTTCCTTTAAAAATAGTTGGACATTATTTAAAATTTAAAAAATTTAGGTGATGATCCTTACACAAAAGGTAACTCAAGATGGATTAAAGACTTAAATGTAAGACCTAAAACCATAAAAAAACTAGGAAAAAACCTAGGCAATACCATTCAGGACATAGGCATGGACAAAGACTTCATGACTAAAACACCAAAAGCAATGGCAGCAAAAGCCAAAATTGATAAATAGGATCTAATTAAACTAAAGAGCTTCTGCACAGCAAAAGAAAATATCATCAGAGTGAACAGGCAACCTACAGAATGGGAGAAAATTTCTGCAATCTATCCATCTGACAAAGGGCTAATACCCAGAATCTACAAAGAACTTAAACAAATTTACAAGAAAAAACAATCTCATTGAAAAGTGGGCAAAGGATATGAACACGCACTTCTCAAAAGAAAACATTTATGCAGCCAAAAGACCTATGAAAAAATGCTCATTATCACTGGTCATCAGAGAAAAGGAAATCAAAACCACAATGAGATACCATCTCATGCCAGTTAGAATGGCAATCCTTAAAAGGTCAGGAAACAACAGATGCTGGAAAGGATGTGGAGAAATAGGAGCACTTTTTCACTGTTGGTGGGAGTGTAAATTAGTTCAACCATTGTGGAAGACAGTGTGGCGATTTCTCAACAGAACTAGGAATACCATTTGACCCAGCAATCCCATTACTGAGTATATACCCAAAGGATTATCAATCATGCTACTATAAAGACACATGCACACATATGTTTATTGTGGCACTATTCACAATAGCAAAGACTTGGAACCAACCCAAATGTCCTTCAATAATAGACTGCATAAAGAAAATGTGGCATATGTTCACCATGGAATACTATGCAGCCATAAAAAAGGATGAGTTCGTGTCATTTGCAGGGACAGGGATGAAGCTGTAAAGCATCATTCACAGCAAAATATCACAAAAACAGAAAACCAAACACTACATGTTCTCACTCATAAGTGGGAGTTGAACAAAGAACACACAGACACAGGGAGGGGAACATCACACTCCGGGGCCTGTCGGGGGGAGGGATAGCATTAGGAGAAATACTTAATGTAAATGACAAATTGATGGGTGCAACAAACCAATATGACACATGTATACCTATGTAACAAACTTACACGTTGTGCACATGTACCCTAGAGCTTAAAGTATAATAATAATAATAAAAAAAGGTAGGTGATGGTTTCCAAATTTTGTTGAAATCCTTTGTCATATAATTATATTCCACATATAACTTTCATAGATTAGTTCCTGTTTTATTTAATCATGGTTGATATTTGAAAAACAGTTAGTAAAATTCTTATTTTATTTTCCAAATAACTAGCAAAATCTATCAACTGCACTCTGTATTGGACTAACTTTAGATAATAATATCTACATATATTAGGTAGTATTTAAGAAGATAGAAACTCATGACCTAGTCACTTTCCAAAGGCCTCACCTCCTGTTACCATTACGCTGAACATTAGGTTTCAAAGTATGGATTTTAAGGGGACAAAAACATCCAGACCATAGCAGTAACTTGGACCTAAATGATCAGATGTAATCTGCATCACAGGTTTATGACACCTCATGTATTCAAATACATCCATCTGCAGTTTGCTGCTCAGCAATGTATTAAACATAAGAGAGATGAGCAAATAAAATAAACTACCCTACAATTTGCAGATCGTTTTTATTTTGTGGTCATGAATTACCAAGTGGTGACTACCCCAAGAAGACTTAACAAGGTGGCAAGGCCAATTTCTGTCTATGTACTTTTACATGCATGAATCCTTATCATGTGTGCTGATAGTTAGAAAAAAGCTTAATACAGTCGCTGCTCATTATGCTTTAGTCCTATCAATGGATTTAAAAAAATTTCTTGGGGCAAGTGGGAGAGCTAGTCATAACAGGCTGGGTCTAAATGTTATATCACTGCATAGAGCAAACTCTCCAAAAACATGAAATAATACCCATGGCCAAATTGAGCCAATCGACAAGAATAGGAAGTCAATAAGTACAGCTGAGTATTATTTATGTTTTAGTGTCATTCAAAGAGTTACTTTTAAGCTCATGCTGTGAGTGTCGTTTATATGCCTTTTTGGGATTTGTGATTAAATTTAGCCTGGAGAGACCGATTTAGAACTCCAGATTTAGATGATACTGCTGAGCTCTTAAAATTGACTAAGAGAAGTTATTGAATATTTGGCCTAGAAAGCAAAGCATGTTATATAAAGGGAGACCACAGCCCTGAGGCAGCATTGCAGGAAGCAAAACCAGAATGAGTCCACACTTGAGTTCAGCATACATGGGAGAAAAGGACTGAATAAATTATGCATCTGAACCAAAATCAGGTTGATGAATGAAAGAGAGTTACTGATGAACAAAAGTGGGTGCTCAAATCACATCAGTCTATTACCAAGCAAGGGCTGGGGAAAGAGACTCGTCTTAGGAAATAGATGTTTAAAAGTATGATTCCAGGCTTGATTTTTAAGCAGTAGAACCCATTTGGAGTAAGCAATTCCTGACTGCTCTGCTGCCTGGCCACTCTTCCTTTGCTCAGTTTCTGCCAAGCAAACCTTTTGGGGCATTCACCTATTCTAGATCCCAGCCACCTTGCGACATGCCTTCATTGTTCTATCTACAGTTGTATTTGTTTTTGATGTCTCCTGCTCCTCCTGTGCTTATCCCTTCTTTTTCTTCTAAGGCATCTTGCTTGCTTATATTCCTATTTATCTCCTCTTGTCAAAAGCTGCATTCAACCCTTATTCTGGCTTCTATGATGATCATTTCATTGTGTGCGTTTGTTTGTTTTGAAAAATCACCTTAGTAGAATTTGCCAGGATTGGCATACATCCACTTGTGAGGGAAATTTTTTCCAAAAATTTTGTATACAATTATAAGATAGCCTTTTAGGAGGGTTATGCTTTCTTTTTTATTGATTTTGTATATTTAGAAAGAAATTAATAAAAAGACAGTTAAGAAATAAAAGGAAGGAAAATGTGGACCAGCTGGGACTACTGTCCATTGTTGGTAGAACAAATACTTTGAACATGGTACCACTATATTGGAAAATTGTCCAACAGTTTTTAATAAAGTTAAATCTATGCTTATCCTATGGAAGAACAACTCCATTCCTGGGTACATACCCTAAAGGAATATAGGAAAGTGTTCATGTCCACTAAAAAAAGATTTTACAAGAACATTTATAAAAGCTTTACTCATCATAGGCAAAAAACTGGCAACAACCTAAATGTCCACCAATAGGATAAAGAATAAACAAATGAGAAATATGTATAACAATATGGATGAATCTCTAATTAATTATATTTACTAAAAGAAGCCAGACATAAATGAACATACAATGTATATTTCCATTCATATGAAGTTCAGAAATAGGGAAAACTAATCAATAGGGATAAAAGACAAAATAAAGCCTATTCTTAGAGAGGGACTATTATCTGGAAAGAGGTGTGAAGGAAATTTCTGAGGTATGGAAATACACTAGTCTTGCTATAAGTGATGGTTACCAAAGTGTAAACATTTATTAAAATGTTTCAAGCTATACATTTAAAGCTTATGCATCTCACTGTATTAAAAGAAGAAAGGAAAGAAAAAAGGAAGATACCATGAAAAGAACACAGATTTGAAAACAAGACATTCCTGGATTCAGAAACTAGCTCTCAGTTAACAATTCTGTGATTTTGAGCAAGTTACTTAATCTCTTTCAACCTCGGTTTTCTCATCTACAAAATGTAGAACTATCACCTACCTCATAGGTGTATTAAGCAGATTATTTAATAGTAGCAAATCAATAAATATTAATTCATTTCCTGTGCCTTTTCTTCCTGTTTTGACTAATTATTAGCAGTGGTATGATTCCTGGCTAAGATTCTTTCCACCGTGCCACAAAATAGAATTGTATGCACATTAAACTTTGAAGTTCACACCTCTAGATGTGTGAATCAACATGGCTCTGATAAATTATGCACTAATAAATCTATTTAGAAGTGTTTGAAATGACATCTCCCAATCTTATTGGATCAAAGAACTGTTTCCAGAAGCATATATTTCGGTGGGGAGAAAGAGGAACTATTATCCCACCACAGGATTTTTTTCCTAAAGAAACACTTTGAGAAACAGATAAGCAGAAATAGCATGTCTCCCCAGTTCTGAAAAAACACTGGGGAGTTCAGGGTGAGTCTTCATATAGCTATAATTCTCAAAGCATATGTGCTTGAATAAATAATATAAGTCATTCTTAAATGTGAGTGAAGGGCAAACCACAATCACTTCGTGAGCTTTGTAAAAATCCATATTAATATACCAGTGAGCTTCTTCTGTGGAGAAACATAATATAGATAGCAATATAATCTGTAGGAACTTTTGAAAATACGGCCCCTGACTCACATCCCATATTCTGTGCGTCCTAGAAGATATAATCTAGTATTTACAAGACGCACCCTCAACCCAGGTGAGAACCACTGATTTAAATATTAGTAAATGCTTCCCAACTCAGATTACACGTTAGTATTACCCAGGCTTTAAAACACCAATTTGCGAAGTCCACTTTTAAAGACCAAATTAATTGATCTGAGGTTAGATTTGGCCATCAGCATGCCTTAAAGTTTACCAGGTGATTCTAATATGCACCATGAGTTGAGAACCACGGGTCTAAGGAAAAGAACAGTTAATGTTTTCATGACCCCATTGCAAAACCGCCCATCATTTTGCTCTTCAGTAAAAAATAAAGTCACTTTGGAAATGAATATTGGTTTCAGAATGTCTGTGTTGAAATTTCTTGTTCAGAGGGCCTCTCTCTGTAAGGATTACCAGTGAACATCAAAGTGATATTTCAGACAGCAGAAGACAGTGAACCGGTTGAGAATTGCTGCTCCAAGTCATTAGGATAATATGAGGATCTGGGCAGTTTGCACACAGCCCTCCATCCATATTCATTCAGAGCTTTAATACTGACTATTACATACAAGCAATTTGTAGACATCTGGGTGTATAAAAACCTCTAAAAGGCTTTTTTCATTGTCTTTAAAAATAATCATTTTATAATTTAACTTCATTTGAACAAGTTTTAAGTAAGTGCAGTTATCAGAGAACTAGTTTTTCCCAAGTCACCTAATTCAGACTAAGTAAAGGTCAGAACAAGGCTTTTAAAAATAAGCATTATTTCTCTTTCTGAGAAAGAGTCTAACAAAGAGGTTTTCAAAGCTTCTATCATCTAATACCTTTAAGACTTTATTTCAATATTTATTATAAATCAAAACCAGTATTCAATTAAATGCCTTCAAATTTGTAAGTAGTAAGTGATTTTTTAATTAGAAATACCTTATCTAAACTGTACCTTTTTGAGGGCATATTTCTTGTTTACTTGACCGTGTTGTGTATAAATATTCCACATTTTTAGCATTTGGAAATAAAGAAACTTATAGGCAGAAAGTTTCATAAAGGAAATATCTATTTACTTAAAATGTGCCAATATTATCTAATGGGGTAAAAGAAGCTTAAATAAGTTTTCTGTGAGATGACTTACTGTGATTTTACCAAAACAGTCTTCCAAATTCTATGGCCATAAACACACTGCAAATCTAGACATTAGTGTGCTTTGCATAGAAGTAGGTCTTTCCCTGGCTTAACTGGATTATTAAAACACACACACACACACACAGACACACACACACATACACACACGTCTAATTGTCAAATGATAGGTAATAAATGCTTATTGAAGTATGTAATACATAATTTTTTTAAGTAATAGGGAATGTAATTTGGCATAGTCAATTCGTTTTTAATGGAAGGAATTATAATATTGCTATTGATAGAACCTTTATAGACCTTGCCTTACATAATTTAAACAGTGCTGGTCACTAAACCTTTGCAAGGTTTAATTGCTCTGCAGTGGAACAGTATGGAGCAATTATGTGAATGATACAAGATCTCAATGCTTAAGTTATGAGAAAATATGGGGAAAGTTGAGCAAATTCTCTGTGGAAAAGAAAAGACTTCATGTAACCCAATTGAAGTTTTAAAAATTATAAGGTGGATTGATAAAATTGATCCAAGCAAACTCTTTATGCTTCAAGACCAGAAAAGTGAGTAGATATGATCTGAAAATTAAAAAGTTGGAACAAGGAAAAAAGAAAGCAAAACTCTTTTACACAAAGGATAATAAGCATATGGAATAAATTACTATAAAGGGCCCCTGAAGCAAGGAGCATCATTGAATACAGGAGGGAATGAAATGAATTTCTAAATGAAAAGGGAAGATAGAGAAGAACAGGAAGAAAATAGGCTAATGGAAATAAGGGAAACTTTAAAAAGCAAGTATGATGAGCAGAGAAACCTCTCATTGGGGTCTCTTCTTTCTGATAGTGCTGTTAAATGGCTTTTGGCATAGCCTGTAATCTAAAATAATGTCATAGCGTGGTGCTCCATGCTGTCACATTTAACCAAATGCTACATGGCACTTAACATTCTTCTATCTTCAGGGATGTCTAAATACAAATCTATGTAATATAATTCTACTTTGTAAATAGGTGATTTGGGAACACTGCCCACCTTTGTGACCAATGGAGTTCAACTTTTCTATGTTGCATATTCAAATAATTTTTCCTTAGTCTGTTGCTTTAAAAGATAAATCAAGAATTGCACATAAGCACCTATAATCTAGTGCATGTCTTAATAATAGATGAGATGATTTTCAATAGGACATGCAGAAAATATGAAGGCATATTAACCATTTGTAAACTGTTCATAATGGGACTGATTGTCTTTCCTTGAGAGCATTGTCTTTTATTACATTTGAAAAGAACTCCTGCCTTCTTCGCTGGAAGCATGAATCTTTTTTTAGGAAAGAGTGCTGAGGCTGAATTCAGGATTTCGAGTGATGGATGATTTGAAACATTAATATGTAAGGTATTGCTAGCTAATTATTCAGCAGTTACTGCAGCAACTTAGATGGGGAATAGGTTACCTTTGGGAGAGAGTATTCCGCTTTTAAGTCATGCAAACTAAAGTATTATTACTAGAAATTGTATAGTACATGTTACTGCTAACTCTTTTCCCCAAAATATGGAAACATAGCTTTTCTGTCTAAAATATAAAGTATTTAACATAGGCGTAATCAAATTAGAAAATATCTATTTGTTCAAATATACAAGGAAGAGAGTTTTCTTTAATTGAGACTTAATCCTGCATTTTAAGTATTCCTTGTATAGGTATAGATTTTTCCAGACACGTGGACAAGATCAGAATATAAGCAAAAAATAACCAGAGGACACGAGCAGGGCAATGTTTTATTAATGACTAAACCAGAACTTCATGAACTGCTCAATCATATAGGGGCATTTTCAGATGAAAATATTCATCAATAACACATCAAGACCATTATCAAAATGTGTTGGCCTGGATGTCTGATTTTGAGATTTTTGCCACACATGGAACCTGTCCACTGTTCACAAGCAAGATTATTGTAAAGGAAATCAATCATAGATCATAGTTTGCCAAAATGCCTAAAGAAGATTATAGTTTTAAGATATAGTTTAAAATGGCATAATGAACCTATCCAGAGATGTAGAATTAGGTTAACAGATCAGATGGGCTCCACACAATCCCTAGATGTGGATGTGGATTCTCTAAACTGTAAGAGTGATTGGTAGCTGGAATGGAGAGAAAAGTAGGTCTAAACACACAGCTCATCAGTTTAGAAAAGAGTTGACAAAATTATGAAGCTGATATCACCAGTCCCTCTGTTTCCAGCTCTCACCTCAACTCAAGCCAAGCAAAAGAAAGGCATTGCTAAATAATTATGGCATTATTTCCTACTGAATTCACAATCTTTCTTAAACCTGCCCTCCTAGGAGACCTCACAATCTATTGGGTTTTGCACTGGAGATGAAACCTACTTAATAATCTTTGCTCAGATGTAAATTCAGAATGGATCTGAACAAAAAATGTTTGTGAAACAGTATTTGCGCAACTTTGAGCAATAGAACAGACCACTTTCCTGTGCTAATGTATTTTCTTTCTGATCCATTTTTAATAAATAATCAAGATGGGGAGGGAAGATTTTCAGTGTCAAAGAGCACCAAAAGTTAGTTGGGACACATTTATCTTGTGGAGACATAATCTTAGAATGGATTCTTTTTTTCCCCCTTTGGGGCTTTTTGGCTTTATTTTCTGAAAAGTTAGATATAGATTGATAGACAAGTAGGTAGCTGGGTGGACAAATGGGTGCATAAAAAGATAATAGCACTCGTTTGTTTGGTTGGCAATGCTTTGAGACATTTTATTTTGCAAGCTGATTTGTGTCTTATAGAAATACATAGACGACAACACCATAGAGAAGCATTTGTCCTGTGTTTAAATGTTGGTGGCACAAGATTTACAGTGTATAGTTAAAGCAACACACACTAATATTTGTGGATGCTGAGATTAATTTTCAATATGCAGTCTCCCTTGGGATATTTATATTCTTCCAATCAGCATGGAACTGTCCATCAAAACTAACACTATAAATTTGTTTAACTTGGCACTGCAAATATTTCAGGGCTTTCTTTAAAGAGCTCTAGACAGACTAGCAATCTTCCTGTAAAAATGACCTCTGTCATTTTTCCTAGTGCTGGCTAGTTATTCCAACGCAATTGAATTCAGAGGAGGAGAGGGGTTCCCCTCTTATTCTTTCTCTCCCTTTTACACAATTTTAGAAGCATTTGTTTAGGCATAGAGATTACGGCTATTTCAAGAAAGTACTGACATTTACTTTAGAATGCAACATGCGTTGTGATTTAAAGTTTATTTCTAATTAGACGAGAGCAAAATAAATAGTTTCCAAAAGGGAAATTTTTTTTTTCACAAATTGCTCCCATCATTTTTGAACCCTGCAAAGCATTTTTAGTAGATACGTGCCCTTAGCTCATCTTTTGCATGCTAACAATTTAATCTGAATACCAATATAGACACAAAATAAATGATTGTTTCCTGCCAGAGGTATCTGCAGAAGAAATCTTGGAGTAAAACATTGTCTTTGCAGCTCATTGTGTCTCTAATTAGAGTGGAAGGAGGCAGAAGCTTGCTGGTGTCAGTCTGTGTTTAGCATGCCCTGGAGCCTCAAACTCCTGTGGGTATCAAAGTGCACTAATTAAATGAGGGGTCCACAATACGGCACTAAACATCAGAGTGCGAGAAAGAGTCCAGTGTCCTCAGTGCCTTTGAGAATCGGTGGCCCACGCTAATTACCCATTGTTGAATTGACTTTCCATTCTGTGAGGAATGAATGGTTCAACTCTCACTCCTCCCTCCACCCCTCCCCCTTTCTATTTTACCATCTTTGCTTTGGCCGCCTAATTAATCTTATGGAAATCTCCCGAAGCCAGATTCCAGCAAGGTTGCCCCGATGTTTATAATTTGATTTGTGATGATAAAAGTAAAGGCACCCGGTGATGGAACAGTGTCATTTTCAACACTCTCGAGAATCCAAGAGGCTATCAATCTTTCCCACGTGCACCGCAAACTGATATCCTAGAAAATTAACTTCAATTAATAACAGAAATCCCTAGACACACTGGAAAGTGGAGCTGCTTTGAAAGAGAACCTTCAAAGATGTCTCTGGACTGTCTTTTATACGCAGACCTTTTTTATATAAGAGATCCTCAACGAGGAAATGGTGTATATATATATATGTGCGTGTGTGTATGTGTGTGTGTGTGCGCGTGCGTGTGTATGTTTGTCTTTTTCTCCCCCAACACTAATTTCAGGGAGGTATGGTATCTAGTGTGGAAAGATATCTAGAGTAGAAAGAATTTACCTGAAGTTCTCTGGTTTTAATATCAATACAATCCTGTCTTTAAACTCCAGCATTTGGTGTATTTTTTTCTTTTGATTTGATAAGCAATGCAATTTTAAACATCGTTTGCGAAGTTTTTCCCTCATCCATAAAGACTTTATATGGGCAAGCAACATTTTAATTTCAGTAAAAAAGTATGTATGTATGTACAAACACGTATAACCAAATAAAACTCAGTGAAATGTATGATAGGAAAGTTTAATAAAACCTTTTTGATATATTAATAGTTAGATTGGGTAAGGAATAAAAAGCTTCTTCTCCATATAATTCAATATCAAATAGTATTTGATTCAAAATAAGTCTACTCCGTATGTCTAATTATATACTCCAATTGTAGATTATGCATTTTTGAAAAATGAAGGCAATTATTCTTGGGCAGCACAATTTCAGTTTATTGATTAAGAGATTTAAAACATTTATAACATTTTATCATAACTGGAATGAATGCACTATCCAGAATAATCCCATAGATAAATGCTGCATTCCTTCTCTACCTCCCCTCCCTGAACTCTGTCTCCTTCTTCCGCTTCTTTCTCTACTTATATTTCTACTTCTTTTATTTCTTCTTCTTGTTAAAAGCCTTTAGGTTATTAAAACATAATTCTTAGTATATTAAATCAAATATAATTCTCACCAATTAATAGTGAGCATCTGTGGATACTTTATTCAACTCATTAATGAGGGAACCAGCAGGATGGCAAATCTTGTTCAAAAAGGGGATGAGGAACTGGGCTTGTGTACAACCATTGAAGCAGAATGGTGGAATATGATTATGAAATTGGAAAATTGATTAATCCTATCCATCAGTGAATATATAACCATTAGAGTTACACTTTCTATGGACATAAAGGAAAATTATCCACACCTTAGTTTCCTAAAAGCTTTCCTTGAATGTTCCAGAGTTGTAAAATGCCTGGTCAAGAGTGAATTCTAAATAAAACAAAGTTACATTCCCAGAGAGAGGCAGATGACCCTCAGCTTCAGGCAACCTTGTCAGATAATTCTCTAGCATTTTATTTAAAAAACACAATTGCTTTTCTGTTTTATTTCCAAAGGTTTGTATGATTCTCTTTGACAAGGTGAATACACTGTCCTTTTTTACAATTAAAATGGATGACCTTAAAAGTCAAAAGCAGAAGGACATGAGGACTCTAAGTGGAACCAAAAAGCTTTTAGGGCCTTGGTGTAGTAGCTACATTGGGAAAGTCTGTAGAATTTCAAAATCTCATTAGAATTGCTACTACACGATAGAATTCATTTGGTACCATTTCTTGTTCTTTAAATTCTTGTCAATGGGCAAGATTTCAGGATTGTTCATGGAATCTATGAATTGTGTTATTATATGGTAGTACTGTGACCATTTATGTATGCTGTATTTTGATTGGCTGAAATTTTATTTCTACCCTTGACAGCTAGGACCACTTGTTAAGAAGAGTGAAATTGTGATCCAATTAAATCCCCAGATATTAAAGTAGGCAAATTAGATGTTATCATATAAGTTTTCACTTCTATTTTAAAATGAGTATTCTGAGTTCTCTAGCAAGCAATTACAAATTATTTTTGCAAAAGGAAAAAGGTAGTATCAGCCTTAATGTTTTAAATTCCATATATTAATGTTCTGTCCCTTAGGTTATAGCTGAAGGCTGAGTCAGGTATCAGAATTGAACACTTTATATGTTTTCATAAAAAAAATCATATCTATCAGATGTCTAGAAATTCTTTGACTAGGAGTAGCGTTCTTTAATTTACTTACATTGTTGACAGCATGTATAATGTCAGCAACAATGCTTTTCAGATTCAAGAAAAATCTTGACTTCTTAAAAAATACAAGTCTCTTTTAAAGATATTATCTTATCTAAATAGATGTACACTCCATTTCTAGCACATCTTTATGGTATATAATTCAATTATAAAACACTTTAATCTTATGCTATATGGGATGTTTTTAATTGCAAATGGAATATTTTTCCCAATGAAGTGAACATTTTCTTATTATGACTGACTTTAATAAAATGGAAAGAACCAAGACTGAGGATAAACCAGAAGTATCATGTTGTTTCACAAATACTATTAACTTGATGATGCAAAATTTGTTCATGGACACCCTTACAGAAAAATACAATGAAATATTAGCATCAAATATTCATTGTTATGATTAATACAGACTTTACCTGAGCAATTGTATTGTGAAGGTCTAATGGTGGTCTAAATTATCAAAGTATAACAAAAAACATAACAAATGTGAGAACGAAACTTCAAAAGTCAAAGGAATGTTTGCTCTAGGTCCTATCACATCATGCAACATGGCTATCACATGCTAAAAAGAAAAACCTGCCTAGGTACAGGATCATGTTTTCAGAAAATGCCTTCACAAAGCTACTTAAGTCATCTTGGGTTCATTTTGTTTAAAATAGATGTTTGAAGTTTCACTCTCCCAAAGCCAAATATAAGTAGGATATGTATTTTTACCAAATTACCAAAACAGCCATTAATTTAGTTTTTGCAGAACTATGTAAAAATCCTAGTGTACTGCGTAGGGTTCCATTATTTTACTGTACCTACCAGTTAGTACTAAAAGGATCATTTCCAGATCCAGTGGGTTTCCTATCTTGCCAGCACTGGGTTACCTCCACAGAGCATTATTAGCTCTCATCTTAGAAATTGTTTAACACATTTCATGTTAAATAAAAAGGAACTGGATGATGTAATAAATGTTTTATATTCAATAAGATAATCATCATATTTCATACATTCATTCTTAGAGAGTGCCTGTTTCTATCCTTCAGAAATGACCTGCAAGTAGCCTAGCAATAATGTTAACTCTATATGGGCTTTATTCTTTGCTCAGTTAATCACACATTCAATTTACCTATCTTCCTGCCCATGTGCATTATAATGCAAATCAATTCAAGTAGAGATGTGAGAGCTTAGGAAGCCTGGCCTGGCGAGCAAGCTTCCTTTATTTCTTGCCTTAAAGCTAGCCAAGCTCTGAGATGAAGATGAGCTTAATTAGAATTTTGAAGGATTTAAAAGTCAGTTAAAAAAAAAATAGGAAACTATTCAAACTGAATATTCAATTCGCAACAAAGTAGAAGAAAGCCTTAGCTCCCTATGTCTAAACATCTCAAACCTCATAGGGTCACAGGACAGTCTTTAAGGGAAAGCAGTTCAGGGAATTCACTGCAGTCCTTACTCAGAAAGAAAAGTACTAAAAAAGTCCACATTATTTATGATATGGCAGTCAGGCCGGTAAACAGGCAGTCCCTTTCACTTCTCTGGAAGTTCTAGTCCTATTTCCTTCTACTCAAATGTGAAACACCATGCTTCAGGCTCTACAAGCCCAGGAGGCTCAGGAGATACAAGTTTAAGGGCTGCACAGTCCACAGTTCTTAGAGCTACCTAAAGAAAACAACTTGCAATCTAACAATGCCAAACTTTACCCAAATCCTGTGCTTCTGGAAAACAGTGAAAGCTACGAAATCCTCTTACTATTTTAAGTTCTGAAGAATGGCTTACTAAAGAATAAACATCCTTTTCCATAAGACAGAATAACACTCACTGATTTCCTTACTCTTATCTACTTATGACAAAGTCAGACACAGACCCTATAAATTCTTTTTTTTTTTTTTTTTGTCCTATAAATGATCAGTTGCACTGCTTACTCCTGCTGATCAATCAAGGCTACATGCTTGTTAACCAGACTTTTCATTAAGCTTCTCTCCTTCTCTGGGGGCCCTGAGTTTTGGTTCACTCTCATCGTGAGCCAGAGAACATTCCCTGATCTACTCTCTGAGCATACCACTCTTTGACTCCACTCTCCCACACTTGGCTCTTTCTAGCCTTGTTTATCCCTGTGTCTATAAAAGGACATCTCTTTTGCTGAACTCTTCAGAAGCTTCAGATCTTACAGTCACAGTGTTCCCCCTATTGCAATTGTCCCCCCCCATTGCAATTGTCCCCTTCCCTCCTCCTCTTACAATAACCCAGTCCAGATTTGCTTTTCATTTGATAAATCTTTATACCTGCCCCTCACTCAAAGTTTGGGTTTTCCCAGACTCCTAAGAGTAAATCCCTAAGGTTCCTCTGTACCTGTATTTCCCAAAATTGCATGCTCACATTTCTCTTGAGTAAGCTTAATATGCCCAAGCCTTCTAGATAATAAGTTTTATCAATGATTTAGCAGAGGATTTTTTGTGTTTCTAAAAGCCGTAGTTGTGTTTTCACAAAAACAAAATCTATGGAATCCCAGTCTTATAAACCAATCTTAAGAATTTTAGTAAAATAACAAAAAATTCTAAAATATCCTGGGTAAACGGATTGATGGAAACCAATAATAAACCTATTATAGTCCTATCAAAGTAAAGAGGGTACGTGAAGAAGGCAATTCCCCCATGCCATTGCCACCTTCTAAAGATCCTCCTCATCAAAGGAGCTGGAAACTGGAACCGTCTGAGCAGCTAGTTTCTGTAACTTAACCAGTGGTTTTAGTCATTGTTTTGGTTACACACACACACACACACACACATTGTCTCCTCTAAGTTAGGTTAACTTCTGTCAAATTGTTCTGAAAGTGTAGGAATATATTCAAGGTTACATAAAATGTCAACAGCACCAATAACTCTGTTTATACAACATACTTATAACAATCTTTACTAATCTTATAGAAGGTGTGAATATATCTAAATTAAATTTCCAACCATGAACATACATGAGTTTATTAAAAAGACAGAATAGCCAGGCACAATGGCTCATGCCTGTATTCCCAGCACTTTGTGGGGTGAGGCAGGTGGATCTCTTGAGATCAGGAATTCAAGACCAGTCTGGTCAACATGGCAAAACTTCGTCTCTACTAAAAAATACAAAAATTAGCAGGGCGTGGTAGCATGCACCTGTAATCCCAGTTACTCTGGAGGCTGAGGCAGGAGGATTGCTTGAACCATGGAGGTGAGCGACGGAGGGTGCAGTAAGCAGAGATCGCGTCACTGCACTCCAGCATGAGTGACAGAGCAAGAATCTGTCTTTAAAAAAAAAAAGAAAGAAAGAAAGAAAAAGAAAAAAAACACAAAAGACAGAATATATACTATTCCAGTTTATTAAAATATTTTTAACAAAGAGAAATTCAAAACAACTGACAATCTAGCATTACACCAGATCAGATGCTTTTTCTTAGGCTCTCAACAATGAACTTGGCAAAAAAGATGAGGTTAAATCACTCCAATAATGATAAATTTATCAATGAAAAAGAATTGCTTCAGTTTAAAAGGATATAGAATACACTTGGACACGTATTAAATATATATATACACACACACACATATATACATATACACATGTTGTTATTATTTTGAGGCTAATAGGATTAAACTTGGATGTTTTTCATATTAAACTACCCCTGAACAATAACAGCATGGAAGCATCCTTCTTCTAAAGGATTTTCAAGTTTGGAAGAAAAATCACTAGAAAGTTTCATGATTTGACAAGGTGCAATGACACTATCAAACATTCAGAAAAGCAGATAAAACATTGTTTGATGTTGAGGACAGTTTCAGAGCCTGTTTTTTTTTTTTTTTTTCCCCCCAACAACTTGAAAAGAAGGTAGTGTTGAGGAAGATGAGTGGAAACTAGTGTTTGGTGGGAACATACATCAGCAAAGCTTTATTTTTAGATAATATATCAGTTTAAATCAAAATGTAAGAATAAGCATATTTTGGAGGAGGCACTATATCATAATATGTGAGTAAAGGGTTCTAAGATAGACTATCTGTTTCAAATTCCATCATCACAACTTTATAGGTGTGCCCCTTTGGGAAAGTTATTTAAAATTTAATTTCTAATTTAAAAGCAGAAATAATAGGACCTATCTCAAAGTGTTGGTAATTCCACCTTTAGGAATCTAATCCATAAAAATATGCACACATACGCACAAGGATATATATAAAAAGATGTTCATTGCAGCATTAATTGTTTCACAATAAGTAAAATCAGGAAACAATTTAAATGATTACCAATAAAGGAATAATTAAATAATTTGTGGGACCAGACTGGCGCTGTGGCTCACGCCTGTAATCTCAACACTTTAGGCGGCTGAGGCAGGTGGATCACCTGAGGTCAGGAGTTCAAGACTAGCCTAACCAACTTGGTGAAACCCCGTCTCTACTAAACACAAAAAATTAGCCAGTTGTGGTGGCGCATGCCTGTAATCTCAGCTACCTGGGAGGCTGAGGCAGGAGAATCCCTTGAACTCAGGAGGTAACTGTTGCAGTGAGCTGAGATTGCACCACTGTACTCCAGCCTGGGCAACAAGAGTGAAACACTGTCTAAAGTAATAATAATAATAATTAATAATAATAATTTGTGGAGTCATACAATGGAACACTTCATAGCTGTCAAAATGAATGAGGTAGATCTTATTTATAAACACAGAAATATTTTAAAGATAAAAGTGTAATTTTGGGAATGTTATTTGTATAAAAGAAAAAGATATGTATGTAGGTGAATAGATAAAGGAATGAAAGGTACACATCAAACTATTAACAATGATTTTGGAGAAACAAAATTGACTTAAAATATACGTGTGTGTGTGTGTGTATGTGTGTATACTTTTATACTGCTTGAGTACTTTGTAATGAGATGTATATATATTTTGCTTGTTATCTCAGCCCATGTCGTTATTTAGTAGAGACGAGGTTTCACCATGTTGGTCAGGCTGGTCTCAAACTCCTAACCTCAGGTGATCCACCCACCTCGGCCTCCCAAAGTGCTGGGATTACAGGCGTGAGTCACTGCGTCTGGCCCACTGAAGCATGCCTTTAGTGAGCACAACAGACACTTAGACTTACTGAAGATAGACAAAGGATCAGTGAGTTTTCAGATAGGGCAATAAAAACTATCCACACTGAAAGACAAAGAGGAAAATACACAATAAAACAACAACAACAAGAGAACACAGTCTTTGAAAACTATGATACAATATCAAATGGTGTTATTTAAGCATAACTGGGATAGCAGAAGAGGACAAAGAGAACAAGGTAGAAAAAGTATTTGACGAAATACAGCTGAAGTTTTGCCATGGCAAGGGGAGCTGACTCAACCTAACTTAAAGGTTTCATCATGTAGCTTTTTGGCAGACGCTTAGACAGCTAGATGTCACATCTTGTGCTGTGGAGGGACAACTCAGCCCAGGTAGTGCTAACCAAGAGAAAGACAGATGCAATCAGGAAAATCTGAGAAGGTGCGCATGGTTGTATAGCTAATTTTTTAAAATCATTCAACATACATCTATAAGATGGAAGTTTTTAGTAGGTGTGGAATTGACTAGGAAAACATAAGTATTGTCAAGAACTGTGCAAGGTCTGAGATTTTACCCTACTTAGAAGTTAACCACTTAGCCTGCCACAGTTTTATGGATACTGGTACAAGCCACAGACTTCTGAATCACAGAAAAAAAAAAAAAAAAGATGTTATTACTTGAGGCACACCAAGTAGCATGGGCATTAACATCATGCTTACATCGGCTGCCCATGCCTCCCAAATGGCACGGGGGTGAAGTGGAGGCATCCAAGTGGATGCTGCACATGGAGAGGGTATGTGTTACAACTGTGGCATCCTGAGCTTAAGGAATCAGAATCTTTTATAATAGTCAGTAAGAAACACATGCTGACCTTCACCCGGAGGATGGCATAATCTTTATTATACTGGACAGTAAACAAATCTGCCCTTTGCCCTGACAGGTATTATCTCTGTTCTTCCAACGTGTTCATTATACAAGCAACCCTGCAAAGATATTCTGCAATGAAGATTGTCAGTGGTTCTGCTCACAAGTCATGCAGAAACACAAGAGATCCCAGGAGAATTGTCTCCCAACAAAAACATATGTGTGAAAGAGATGGAGTATGTGACATACCATCACCTGAAAGAAGGACATATACCAATAGTAGGAGTGTTACTACCTGGCTTCAAAGCATTTTTATAGCCAATTTTAGTGTGTTTAGTGGAAGAGAAATGCTTGTAAAAAGAATTTTTAAAACAGTAGTTTGAATAGTCATTATATATATATTAATAAATGGTTTTAATGAAAGAGGACTGATTTTTAAAAGATTGTTTTAGAGTTCTGTAAGTTAGAATTTATTCATGGGGAAAGAAAGAGAATAGTGAGCAAATCCAAAATACCTGGATAAGGTGGATGAGTTTATTATTTTTTAAAATTATATAGATGGTCTATAAGAGTTGCTCATTTAACAAAGTTTTTTAAGGTTTAATACTTGAGATCCACAGATAAACAGGAGGCATGATTTGAGTTTCATTTGCATAATTCAAATAAAATAAATATACATGTTTTATCAGTTAAATAAATACAGTTTGTTGTGGAGATTGAGTCATTAGAATCACGGTTAATATTCCTAAGAAAATTATAGTATTTACAGCAAAAAAGGAAATATCAGAAGTCATTATTCTTGGCTAGGCGCAGTGGCTTATGTCTATAATCCCAGGATGTTGGGAGGCCGAGGCAGGCCGATCATTTGAGGCAAGAAGTTTGAGACCAGCCTGGCCAAACATGGCAAAAGCTTGTCTCTACTAAAAAATACAAAAGTTAGCCTAGGGTGGTGGCACATGCCTGTAATCACAGCTACTCTGGAGGCCGAGGGATGAGAATTGTTTGAACCCGAGAGGCTGAGGTTGCAGTAAGCCCAGATCATGGCACCGTATTCTAGCCTGGGTGACAGAGTGAGACTATGTCTCAAAAAAAAAAAAAAAAAAAAAAAAAAAAAAAAAAAAAAAGAAAGAAAAGAAAAAGAAAAAAAGAAAAAAAAAGAATAAGTCATTATTCTTTATGGAAAGATGTCCTTTGGTCACTAGGGTGTTAGAAACCCTTTTTGTCTACCACCTGATATCAACAACTTGATTTAGCAAGAAAAATATACTTACCAAAATGTCCACCAATAGTAACTTGAAATAATTCCATGTATTTCTTTTGGAGGATCTCTTTTCAATGATGTCAGTTATTATGCTGGATCCATGTATGATGGGAGTCAGATCAGGTTCCCAGTATGTTTGATACCAGTACAGAGAAAATAAATTACCTGCATGCTGCATCTGATATACGGTGTTAATTATCCATTATCCTAAATAAGACCTTCCACTTTTCAAAACCTGTTGAAATCTGAAAAAATTTAGCAATTTAGCAAAACAATTAAGCAAAAAATGGTTTTAAAGCACATTTAGATATACTACTTATCAAGGAAGGGCTCTGTATAAATTAAAACACTAGCAATAATTCATTCAAATAAAAGTAGATATGACTGCCATGTGAGCAGTCAGTCAGGATATATTTTGGAGGAGCTATTTATTAGGTGCCAGGTGCTATGCAAAGAGCTGAACAAAAAATTTACACCAAAACATTTGCCATGTACAAATGATATTACCTTGTGCTTCACTTAATATCACTGCTATTCATTTTCCTTTCTGTGAAGATCAAAATTAGAGTAAGTGATACTACGTCTCTTCTAGAACTAACATTCTTTGCATTAAATACCTATGTATCAGGCCATTCTTGCAATACTATAAATACCTGAGTGACTAATTTATAAACAAACGTGGTTAAATTGGCCCACAGTTCTGTAGACTTTACAGGAAGCATTGTACTGGCATCTGCTCTGCTTCTAGGGAGACCTCAGGAAGTTTACAATCACGGCTGAAGGTGAATTGGGGTCAGGGACATCACATGGCAAAAAGAGACATCGGGGGTGTGGAGGGAGGTGCTACACACTTTTAAACAACCAGATCTCATGTGAATTTAGGGCAAGAGTTCTCTTATCCCCAAAGGGCCATCACTACACCGTTCATGAGGGATCTGCCCACATAATCCACACACCTCCCACTTTGGAGATTACAATTCAATATGAAAATTGAGTGGGAACAAATATACAAACTATGTCAATGTATTTGGCCTGAGTTTATATTCCACATTAGTTTATCTGAAGTATATGAAGGCATTAGTGTTTGCCTTTAGTACTATTTCATCTGCCCTATTCTCACTCACAGTTGCCACATCCAGTCATTTCTCTCAGATGCCCAGGGCTGACATGATATTTAAGAGTTTCTGTATTTCCCTACATTATTTCCCCATCCCAGTGCAAGTTTTGGAACCATTACATGTTTTAGACCCTTTCCATACCCACTAGCCTCATAAAGTTTGAAGTCCAGACTTTCCTATACATTGACTTTTCTGTCTTCTACTTGCCAAACTGATGAAGGATTACTAGGAAAATTAGTCCAGCTGGAAGTTTTAATACTTCATATTGAATTTACGTATTATACTTCCCAGAAGAATTTTTATTTTAACAATGGATTCTTGGAAATACACTTTCTAAATCCAAAGAAATATGAGTCATTTTATCCATTACCACCATCTATTTGAACACAGAGGAAATTTTTTAAATTTCCTAGTAAACTAAGGGTGAAAAAAGGCATGTTTGGCCTTTGTGATGTATATAGGTAGCTGTCCTTACGGCCAGGGTTGAGTCATCCTGAGATAAGGACTAAGTAGACTTTTCTGGGAGTTGACATTTATTTTAGGAGGCAGAATGAACCTTATTTAATTGTAGACAACACTGAACCCTAGCAATGTGCGATAGTAGAAAGAACATGAGATTTGAAAAATAGCAGCAATAACAATAAACACCTTGCCCTATTAGTGTGCCTTGAACCTTATTTTTTTTAACTCTTCTCTCTCCCATTTCATTTATCAGTAAGATCTTAGAAGGGAATAATATTTGACCTATTTGGTAATAATATTACCTAAATACGATAATCAGGCACATCTTAGAAAAGTTGATGGGTATGGTTAAGTAGATGTTACCAAAAGGAAGAAATTTAAAGGATTAAAACACAGAGTATTAAAAAAAAAAAAAAAAAAAAGACAAGAAAATTAAACAGGGAAATGAAGAATAAATGTTTTTCAACTTTTTATTCCTAAAATAAAAGAGGAAGGAAGTATCCACATTCGCATTCTAACTTCTCGTTACAGTAGTTCTTAATCAAAAGTGACCTTCAGCATTACTTGGGAATTTTTCCAAAATTTCACCCAGGCAAAGAACTGCCATAAGATACAACATGAATTTATAATCAAGAGTTGCTTTGCTAAGAATTTTGGACAAATCCTTTCTGTCTTTAGTTGCACTTTAGTTCCGTGCTGTATACACACAACCATGCCAATAGAACACTATTGGCAAAAAACATACAGCTAGTTAAATTCCTAGCAAATTTTGAACCTGCTTCCCATGGGTTAAATATGGTACAAGTCACAGTATATATCAAAGGCCTAATGACTAACAGGCAATAAGTTATATACATAAGGGGTTGATGCTTTATTAGAGAACCATAAATTAATTTTTTAAATTGATTTCATCTCTTTCATCCATCCAAACTAAATCTTTTGTTGAAATGGTATTTCTATTGTGAAGAACCTTACTCTCAGGAATAATTCATTTGGGATATTAACTTTATGTGGGTACCATTTACTTAGCCACTCAATTGCAAAAACTGTCACTTCACTATCCCATAATTATGCCTTTTCCTATTCAGCATATAGTTGATAGTTTACTTCCAGAATGTGAATTGTTCACCTTTTGTCTCCAGCAGCTCTAGCTGTTGAATTTTCCATTATAATCGAAACCTAAAGGACCAATTTTTAAAAAATTCTTAATATCCCAAGGCACCTTGCTTCTTTAGACATGAATATTAAATAGGGTGAAAGCTTAAAACCCTTGGTGGCAAGTCCCGTCAAGAGAAGCCACTTGAGGACATTCAAAATACAACTAGCCAACTCACATTCTATTGTGGGATTAATTAGCTGTGAGCTACAGAGTCAGTGTTGTAGTAAAGGTACTTTTCCACAGAGCTTTTGTCACATGCTTCTGCCAGGTCTATTTCTTTTTTCTCAGTTTTAAGCCATAGTTTGAGGAAAAACCAGCTGGACGTGGTGGAAGAAGCAGGAGACAGAGGAGGAGGGTTCTGGATGGTCCCACTCTCTTTACATTACACTTTGCCCAGACAGCAACTGACTAGCTACTTCCTCTGAGAAACTCTTTCTCTTTCACCAGATTGACACCATTAGGGGAAGCTATTCTTAACCCCCAGATCAAGTAAGCTGGCTAAAAATGAAAGAGAAATCTTTTAAGTTAGAAAATTTTATATCATTGTCAGTTTGGTAAGAGGAAAGAAAAAAAACACACACACTCTCCATCTAGCAGAGGGAAAAAAACTCCTTTTCAAACTCTTATGATGTTTTTTCAGTATGTTGCTCAGAATTGAAGAAAGGGCTTATTTCTTGACTATCACCATGATTTTCACTGAGATTTATATTCAATGACACCTGAAGATTACACATAAACCCTGACACTAGTGTAGGCTAGATCCTGCTGCCTGAACTGTAAAAAGGGATGACTGTAGATGCATCAGAGAGCTAATTAGAAAGTCTTTTTCTCATTTGCCCAGACAGCTACTCTGGGTTTCAGTTAGTTTCTTTGGGTGCATGTCTTCTCTTTTTGTTCCCCACCTGTTTTAGTTTATGAAATGTTGAAAAAATTTTAATGCATTTTCTCCCAAATAAAATAATGTGATAAATGTGAAATTATTGAATAACTGTGTGTTTTTCTGAGCGACCAATTAGCATTATGATTTTTTAATTGGCACATTTCTATTTCTATCAGACCATGTCAATTAGGATGATTACAACACGTTTCAGAATTTCCAGTAATATTGTTAAATACTTAAAACTTTTCCTCCTTTGATTAAAGATTTGATTTTATATCTTTTGGAGTCCTAAAAGCTCTGTGTGTTCTGATTTTGTTTCTTACAGAGTAGATTATTTCCCAGGAGTTTAAAATTACTGTCTGACTACTAAATGACTAACTTGGTTGCATGTGAGTTTCTGTTGCACCCTACTTAAGCAGGCATTAGTCTCTAAAATCCATGTAGTCCAAAAAACCACAGACACAAGAATAGGCAATTCAAATATGGATTCCATTGACAAAGAATGGAGCCAAACTACATTGTCATTTAAATGAATATACTATGATAGCTAAGTTATGGTAATCATGTAACATAAAATGCTTGATTGAAATGTAATCACAATGATTATAAAAAGTGACTTTCTGCTTATTGAAATAATAAATATGACTAAAACTAATGTGTTTAACTGCTGGAATTGGAAGATATCTATTTTGTGAATATATCTACATTAACTTGTGTTCTCTGTTGTACATGAATTGCGATCGCCTTCAAAATGCTGTCTCTAGTGTTCTGAAGGCAGCTAAGACACTAATAATGATATGCCTAATTCATTTTTGTGAAAGAAAAATTCAGAGACAACATCAAGTAGAAAAAAAAAAGTTGGTTTGTAAAGACTTGAGAAGGTCCACTTTCCCAAATATAAAAACACAAGAGGCATTGAAAGGGGAGGGGAAGCAAGACTAGTAAGTTCAGATTATTCTCTTCATTGAACAAAAAGAAACATGTTTTATCCATTTTATCATGTGTACAAAAATAATGATAACAATATCATTATTTTAATTGGTATCAATATCATCATTTTTGTACACATGATAAAAAGGATAAAACATGTTTCTCTTTGTGCAATGAAGAGACTGGATATGTCACGAAGAATATGATGAAGAATATTGTCACATCCTTTGACAATAACATTGCAAAAGTCAATGATACTGTTGTTTTTATCATGGTAGCAGTAACAGGAAATGCTCAAAGTTTCAGTTGGTCACTAGAAATAAAAACTGTTTCTCATAGTTTTTGTTCTAAGACAAGGTCTCTGTTGTTGAGGCTAGAGTGCAGTGGTGTGACCATGCACTCATGAGGCTCACTGCACGAGACTCACTGCAGCCTCAGTCTTCTGGGCTCAAACTCCTCCCAACACAACTCCCAGCTAGCAGGAACTACGGCTGTGTGTGTGTGCCACCATACCTGGTTAACTTTTAAAAAACATTTTTAGTAGGTAAAGGGTCTTGCTGTATTGCCCAGGCTGATCTCAAACTCCTGACCTTGAGCGATCCTCCTGCCTCCACCTCCTGAAGTGGTAGGATTATAACCATGAGCCACCATGCCCAGTCTCTCTTATAATTTTGTATGTACTTGAGATTCGTAAATGGACACACGTAGTATGTATTCTTTTGTGTCTGACTTCCTTTACTCAACACAATGAATGTAAAATTCATCCATGTTTTTGTGTGTTTTCGTACCTCAACTTTATCTATCTGTCTATCTATCTAAATATTTATCTTGGATATCGACAGTTTTTTATATACCTAGAATTATTCTTTGGGGACTGAAACTAGACAAGACAAGCCTGTTATTTTTGCTTATCTAAAAGTGCAAAATATGGTACAGTGGGACATATTGTATGTGTCTATGTGCAATGCAGCAGGACCAAGGGTTAGTCTTTTCCCCAAAATCCCTCATGTGGGCAGATTTCTGTCCTGAGGACATGGATTTGATCATAGACATTTGAAGAAAGGTAGTATCTTTGATTTTTTATTTGATCAGTTTTATTTATGGGAGCTAAAAGTGATATTAACGAACACATCCAGACCCTTTCCTTAACAATTATTTTTGAAAAATGGAGCCACAAGAATCAAAGGTTTTTGAGTTAATAACATTGCAGAGGATTTGCAAAACTTCTAGGATGGTAACTTGCTGTTGTGTGTCAGAGATATTTTGCTGTGTGTTTAAACTTATCTACTAAGATCAGGAACCAAGAATCAGCAAAACTATGACTTCCAGATTTTGCCTGTTAAACTCATGACTAATCCTTTCTCAGAGATTCCTATGTTTAACAATATTTCTGGCCTGTCAGAAAGTGACATTCTTGACTCTCTGTGAGTATAGATTTTTATCAAAGAACAAGAACAAGCAATTTTTCTGGGAGGACATTATAGGTGTAATTTTAACATACAAAACATACTTTTTATTTCTTAATAAAGATACTGTCATACTTAATTAAACAAGATTTTTGCCATGGGAGGTTGTACATTTTTTAACTTTTTTTTTTTGCATGAAAGGATACAGTCTCACAAAACCTATATAAATAATTGTGTAGTCAGGAAAAGTAAAAAAAAAAAAAAAAATTAACGTAGTAAAAACATTTGATATAAAATGTATTTATTGTTTTGAGTAGGCATGTGGACAGGATCAATGTATATATAATCTCAAGAAGAAACACACACAAAATAAATTACTTAAAAGTATGCTAATAGCAAGTGTACACTTAATATGAATTTTTATATGAGTTTATCATGTTACTACCAATCAAATCAAGATATAGACCCTTCTTGACACTTTCAAACTTTCTCTGATTGGTTTTCCTAGTTAATTCCTCCACTCAGAGGCAAGGAGTATTTTGACTTCTATTACCAAGGATTAGTTTTGTATGTTTTTGAGATACATATAAATGGATACACATAATATGTATTCTTTTGTGTCTGGCTTCCTTTATTCAACAAAATAAATATAAGATTCACCTATGTTTTGTGTGTTTCACTAGTTCAATACTATCTATCTACTATCTATCTAAATATGTCTTTTAAATATCAACAGTATTTTATATGTCTAGAATTATAGTTTTTTCTTATATTGCTAGATGATAGAATGGATGGATATTATCAGGTTTCCAAGGCAATTGTGCCATTTTATACTCTATCTGCAATGTATGAGATGTGCCATTGTTCTTTGTTTTTGCCAACAGCCTGCAGTGCTAAGGCTTCTTAATGTAATTGTATAAGTGGATGTGTTGCAGTATCTCATTGTGGTTTGGTTTACATTCCCTCTTGAGTAATGGTATTAAGTATATTTTCAAATGTTCACTGGCTATTTGTGTATACTTTTTAGTTGTTCAAATATTTTGGCCACTCTAAATTGTGTTTGTTCTCCTCTATAATTGAGCAATACGGCTTTTGTTTTGTTTAGTTTTTTGAGACATGGTCTCAGTCTGTCGCCCTTGCTGGAGTACAGTGGCAGGATCACAGCTCATTGTGACCTCAAACTCCTGGACTCAGGTGATCCTCTTGATGCACCTGCCTAGATCTACCAAATCGCTAAGACTACAGGCACACACCACCACATCAGCTAATTTTTTTTTTTTTTTTTAAGAGATAGGGTCTCAGTATGTTGCCCCAGTTTGTTGTGAACTCCTGGCCTCAAGCGATCCACCTGCGTCAGCCTCCTAAAGTAAGTGTTCTTTATATATTCTGTATATAAGTTCTTTTTGTATATATGCAACACAAACACCTTTTCTAAATGTCTTTCCATATGGTAAATTTTAACAAGTACAAGTTTCTAATTTTATCAGAATATGATTCATTATTTTTCTTTTATAATAGTGTGTGTGTATCCTATCTAAAGAATATTTGTCTATAACAAGGACAAGAAATATCATTCCATGTTTTGTTCTGAAAGTTTTTTTGTTGTTTTTTTTCACATTAGGTGTTTTGTATCATGTGAGGTAAAAGTTAATGTTCACTTATTCCATACTGATATTTAGTTATTTAAATACCATTTAAATATAATAATATAGTTCTTTCTCAGCTGAAGTTCAGTGACATCTTAAGTCAAGTTATTAAATACGTATAGGTCCATCTTAGATTCTTTGTCATTCCTTTAGTTTATTTATTTATCTTTTTGACTATGCCGTACTATCTTTTTTTAATACATTTTAAAATTATGATGTAAGTCCTTCAAATCTGTTCAATCTTTTCCCAGAAAATATTCTTGCACCATTAGATTGCCAAATACATTTAAAAATTATCTTATCAATTTTAGTAAAATAACCTCCTGTGGCTTTGGTTGAAATTCTATTAAATCTTTATATTATCAAGGGTAAAATTAACATCCCTAACAAATTTGAGTCTTCCAATACATAAATATTGAATATCCCTCTGTTTATGTAGTTATTCTTTAATTTCCCTCTATAAAGTTTTAAAATTTTCAGGTTAAAGGTTTGTGCTTCCTTAATTAGATTTGTACCTAGGTTTCTGACACCTATGATGCTATTATAAGTTATATTACTTTATAAAATTTAGTTTTAATTTCATTATTGCTAGTGTTTAGACATATAATTGATTTTTATTGAACTTTATCCTGTTATATTTCTAATTTCACTTATGAACTCTAATAATGTATTTGCACATTCCTTTGGATTTTCTACATACACATTCATTTTCTGCAAAGAAAGGCAGTTTTGTTTTTTCTTTTTATACTTTTTTCTTTTTGCATAGCTAAAGCTCCTGTATCAGTACCATGTTGATTAGATGTGATACGAGAGTAATTGTATTTGTCCTTTCCCTGTACTTGATGGGAAAGCATTTAACTTCTCACATTAAACTACAATGTTAACTGTAATGTAATGTGAGCTTTTTGTTTGTTTGTTTTTAGATACTTTAAAAAATCAGATTATGAGGTTCTCTGTCTCTTTTTCTTTAAGCTAGTAAAGCAAAGCAGTGGGACTGGAGAATGAACAAAGAAATCTGTGACTGATTGTGATTAATTAGTTGTAAACACTGCTGCACTTGGACCAGCAGAAGTTCTCTTTCAATTTAGTTTGCTTAGAGTTTTTATTATGAAGGATGTTGAATTTTATCAAATGCTTTAACTGCTGCTATGGTTTCAATGTGTCCCCCAGAAAGCATGTTAGAAACTTAATTGCCACTGTAACAGTATTAAGAGGTTTTTTTTTTTTCTTTTTTCTATTACAGTGACTGTTTCTCTTATTTTCTTCCTCCTACTAATTTGTTCTTTTTGACTTTTTGAGCTGGGATCATTGATTTCAAGTTTTATCCTTTCCAATATATTGGAAATATATATCCAAAAATTACAATATTCCTTCTTAGTACTGTTTTAGCTTCATATCACAAAATTTTAATATGTAGTGTTTTTGATTTACATTCATATCAAAATATATTCTAGTATCCTTTATATTTTTGTTTTGACTAAGTCAATATTTAGAAGTTTGCAGCTTTATTTCCAAATATGTAGGATATCTTATTGCCATTGATTTCAAACTTTATTCCAATCTTGTCAGAGAATGTGTGTGTCTGAGAAATGCATAGTTGTTGCTCTCTGTAGGTGAGAGATACAGATGAGAAACAGAACAGTTGAAATGAGCCCTCTGATTTCAATAGAGGGACAAGAGTGAAAAAGGCTCAGTAATAGCACTTGTTTATTCTAACTTCTTTTGTTTCTAACATCAGTTCTTTGAAATGTATTGACATTGTTTCATGGCACAACATACAGTATAACTTGTGACTATTCTGCATATACTTGTAAACAATATTTATTTTCAAGTAGTGCTCTCTAAATATCATTTGATCCAGTTTCTCAATATATGTATTCAGATTTTCTATCTTCTTAATGACTTTTCTCTGATTTTTAAATAAATTACTAAAAATAGAGTAAGTTCTCCAACCATGATTTTGGATTTATCCATTTCCCCTTTTCTAGCTGACAATTTTTGCTTTGCCTTACTTTTTGTTTACTTTTCCCCATCCTTTTTGTTCCTGCTTTCTTTTGTATTGAGTATATTTTAATCTTTCATTTATCCCCTATTTTGAGATTTTAGTACTAAGTCTTGGTTTTATTGTTTTTAGTCTCTGGGGATAATAATATGCATTCTTAATTTATTGCAATCAAACTTGAATTACTTTTATATTGATTCACATATAATGTAAGACATTTACAATACCCCCATCATTTGTGCTATCATTATCATGAATTTACTTCTCTAATGTTATAAACCCCATCAAACATTGCTAGTATTTTGCTTTAAAGAATCCATATCCTTTTAAAGAAATAAAGAAAAAATATTTTCTATATATTCACATATTTCTGGCACTCTTATTCCTTTCTTATTCCAAATTAAATAAATGATAGAAATGACCATCCCTGTATCTCTCAAGTCTTTGAGAGCAGTACTGATAGCTTTGATTTACCACAGATGGTATGTTTATGGTTTACTAGTTTGGCAGGGTTGAGAAGCTTGAGCTGCTGCTTCTTCCTATGATGATGGTTTTGACTTCAGGATTCAGGGAGTCAGTGTGGGGTTTTTAGCAATTCCTAATTGTACCTACTCACTGAGACCACTGTGAGATAAACTCAGGGCAAAATTCCTGTTTTCATCAGACTTCATAAGCCCTTATTCTGATCAGTGATACTCTATGTCTCCAGGGATTATTGCTAGTTTAAAGCCAATGTCCCATAATCCTGAAAGGTCTGCATTTTTCTTTCCCAGTGCTCAATCACTCTAGTAAATAGCTGCAAGTGGAGGAAGATTTATAGTACACGTTTATCTTATAAAATATCATTGCAGGATTTTCCCCCAAGGATATCCCCTTTTCTAGTAATTGCATGAGAAATGCAACTCTCTTGTGGAACATAGGTCAAGCTTCTTTTTTCACCAGACCTAAAGTTGTATTCATTAAAGAGACCAAGTGGTGCCTTAGTGTACTTTTCATCTATTTCAATCTTAGAGACCCATGATCCATTAGCCACTAGCAAAGATCCCCATGGATGAAACAATTCTCTCTCCTGTTCTAACATCGTGTCTATTATGGTAACCCTAGCTTCATTATCTCTGGCAGTAAAATGCTGCCATGCAGATTTCATTATTGCCATTAAAATGAGAGGAGTGAGCATAGTTAGAGGGTAGGTGAGTGGATTGCTCATGATAAATCTATTCAAACATCCCTACTTCTTTATGTATTTGATTTTCGTCTTGTGTATAATATCAAGAAGTGTTCAGCAGGTCACTTCATTCAGTGTAGACAACAGTTGAACTCTGCTTTTAGTTAACCAACTAAGGAACCACTCACAAGTGCTCAAGCTATCATATCGAATCAAGAATCTTTGGTAAATGTCCCATATTGATAAATTTTGCCTTATCTAAATATTTTTCTCTCCATGGTCTACCACTGAAGACTTTTCAGACATATTCCCCAGCTTTTTGCTCATACATGTTAGTGCAGGTTTCAATTATTTTGACACGTAAGTCTTCTTTTCATGGTTTTACCTAGTAATTGCCCTCTTGGGCACATGGAGACCTGGCGCTAAATAGAACTTTGGAGGTCATGGGCTGTAATAGTGGTGGAGCATAAAGATAACCAGCAAAAAACTCAGAAATCCATACAGGATCTCTAAACAAAGTAAATCAGCCTCTTCAGAAGAAATGGACAAGCTGCTTCTGCTCAGTGCAGTTTTAATTTGGGATACTCAGAGTCATTGCAATCTTTCTAAATGTCCTTAATCTAATTCTCTGAACCCTACCTGTTTTTCCAAACTGAAGCCCTAACCTTTGCACGAAATCTTCAAACAATTAGATAGGATAAATAAATTCTAATGTTTGATAGCAGAGTAGGGTGATGATATTTACGAAAAATATTATGTATATTTCAAAGTAACTAGAAGAGAGACTTAAAATGATATAGACACATAAAAGTAATAAATACTTAAGGTGACAGATACCGTGAATACCCTGACTTGATCATGACACAATGTATGTATGTAAGCAACATTCACATATAGCCTATACATATGTAAAATACTGGAACATTTTCATTAATGCAGAGTATTTAAACCCATTAAGGCTAAAAGTTTTTCTCGCTTTAGCAATTGTTTTAAATAAAAATCAAGATGTAAAAATATGAATAAAACAAATCCTAGTCATTCTGAAAAATAATTCTCCGTAAAATTTATTTAAAAACACGTGAGCATCTAATAAATTATTTGATTTAATTAAATAATACACCTTCAATAAGCTGTATTGAATCTACATAATAGGTTGCAGAGTCAGACTCTGCATCTAAATGTGAGGTACAAGAGATGAAAGATTTTTTTCTCTGATGCTACCTTGAGTCAAGAATGTAGAGACCTGAGCCTGTCATATTCTTCCTTTAGCTCTCAAGTACAGCTAAACACAGTCAGGCTATCCAAAACTTTTGTATTCTTCATGCTCATCATTCTGTGATGCACCAGATGCCATATGATCTGCCAAAGCCTGGCCTTTAACAGACACTTTATTCCAGCCAGGAATAAACTTAAAAGGAACAGTCCTTTTAAGGAAATGCTTTTCTACTGGCTGCCAGACTAGTGGTATTTTTTCCTCTCCTTGTGTATTAGTCTGTTCTCATGCTGCTATGAAGAAAGACCTAAGACCGGGTAATTTATAAAGAAAAGAGCACGGCTAGGGAGGCCTCAGGAAACTGAGAATCATAATGGAAGGCACCTCTTCACAGGGAGGCAGGAGAGAGAATGAGTGCCAAGCAAAGGGGAAAGCCCCTCGTGAGAACTCACTCACTATCATGAGAACAGCATGTGGGAAACCATTCCCATGATTCAATTATCTCCACCTGGTCCTGCCTTGACAGGTGGGGATTATTACAATTCAAGGTGAGATTTTGCGGGTGGGGGTGGGGGGGACACAGAGCCAAACCATATCACCTTTTTAACCAGATCCTCATGCCTTCAAAATCAGGTCAGGTCAGATGACCCATTCCAGATTCTATGGATTCTCATTTCTTAAGTGTCTTGTCTCTGACATAACAAATCAGCTACAGTCCAATTGCAAAACTCAGAAATAAAGCACAGCTATTTTTTTTTAAACTCATAGGGATTTATGAGAAATTAGGACTTTAAAAATTTGATGAAAGTATTAGAAGAGAAGCCTCTAGGCGAGATCTCTAGGAATTGTTGCTTGAAAAACACCACAGCATGGACCAAACCAAGAAATGTTTACCTGTGGCACAATCTGGAAGTTGAAGGATCAGGAATGTACTCCACCAGCTATTAGCTTCAAGACCTTACTGCACTGATTGCAATCCATGAGACAGAAAGCTTTCCCCAGTCTGTTTTCACTGGGAAGATGATGCAATCAATGAATTAATCAGGAAGTCCCTACTGGAATTTTAGACTCCAGAACTATATAACATCTGTTGCATTTATACAAGAAAAATAAAAGGCTGTCTTTCTGCTTCAGTCTTTCTCCCACTTAGTTTAAAATCCATGTCAGTTTGAGAGCACATAATTAGAAAAATCAGTCACATCCAGAAACCAGTCTGCATGGGATTATGGAAAATGTCACATTTATTATTACAGTCTTCACTGAACAGGATGCCCTAGATGCCGAGCAAGCCAGTGTAGTGTAATTCCACAAGTACCTTTCTGTCTTCCTCAGTATTTGACACTGAGGATCACACCCTTGTGTGAAGCACCACCCTCTCTTGAGTTCTGTGATGCTATACTTTTAAATTTCCTCTCACTTCCAGAATACATCCTTTTAATTTTTTATTGCTCTCTTTCTTTCCTTTATTTATAATTAAATGTTGGAAGATTCACAGCCCTCCATCTCAGACCACAATTTTGTCTCCTTCTCCAGATAATATCATTTGCTTATCACAATTCCATATGTCCAGCTCCATGTATTATTGGCGCTATAGTTTAGCATATCTAATTTTCTACCAAATATCTCCAATTGTATGTCTCTTTAAGATCTCCAAATTAAGCCGGGCGCAGTGACTCACGCCTGTAATCCCAGCGCTTTGGGAGGCCGAGGCGGGCGGATCACGAGGTCAGAAGATCAAGACCATCCTGGCTAACGCGATGAAACCCCGTCTCTACGGAAAACACAAAAAATTAGCCGGGCGTAGTGGCGGGCGCCTGTAGTCCCAGCTACTGGTAGTCCCAGCTACTCGGGAGGCTGACGCAGGAGAATGGCGTGAACCCAGGAGGCGGAACTTGCAGTGAGCTGAGATCGCGCCACTGCACTCCAGCCTGGGCAACAGAGCCTGACTACGGCTTAAAAAAAAAAAAAAAATCTCTAAATTAACTATGCAAAACTGAATTTTCGAATCTTCCATTATTGCCTCCGTATTATTTCAAACTACCCTACTTCTTGACGCTTCTTTCAGTTTCAAACAGATCAAGGTCTTTCCCATCCCAGGGCCTTTTCACATGATCTTCTGGACTTCTGCATGGCTGGTTCATTTTATCCTGTTGGTCTCATTTAAAATTTTATTTTCTCTTTAAGGTCAAGAAAGATTCTGGCCACTTTCACTAAATTAGTAAATCTATTATTCTTTTATACTCTATCTCAGACATTTTTGACTGCCATCATTTTTTAATTTTTTTTTAAACAAACGTATTTATTATAAACCTTCCCCTACAAGGGAAAACTTGATCTTCTACTGTAGTAGTAACTTATGGTACTGTAGAAACCTGATCTTCTGCTGCAAGGGATTGGTAAGTAACTTGACCTATTGTGTTCAATGCTGAAAACTTAGTACCAAGTATAGTGTATAGGATGCTGTTGTATGTTTAATATTTGTTGAATAAATAGAAAACAATAAGGATAGATAAGTGAAAAGTTCCATAGACATTATATCTTCTTCAAAGTAACATATTATAAAATAGAAATGCAAATTCTTCTTGCTTTAAAAATATTCATATCATTTTCAAGTGGGTGTTTATTTTTTCCTTTTTTCTTTTTATCAAGTAGATCTTTCTAATTACCGTTCTTCTTTTCCTATTTTATTCATCCCACATGTCAGGAGAACCTATACATTCCTCTTCCCACCTGGGGCTAAGGGTTTTATTTTATTTTCAGAATTATACTTTTTACAGTAGGAGGTTTCTTACTAGGTATCTTTTTGTATATCAATATAAGTTCATGTTAAAATTTTTAACTGAAAACAGAATTTCAAAAACTATGCAGGGTATGAGTTTTCACTCTACATGCAAGGAACAAGTTAATCCATCACAGTTTCACAGGTGCTGGCAGAAGAACGACACACCTGAGTCAGAGATAAAGGGCCATTTATTACAGTAATAACAGTATCTAGAGTATCATCAGTTTCTTATTCTGGTTTTTGAAGCCCAAGTTCCCACAGGACAGTGAAATGCGTCCAGATAAGCCTGCACATGCAGTAGATTGTGTAATAGGAAAGGGACCCGAAGTTCAGGGAGCCTTCATCTAAAATGGCAGTAAACAAACTTGGCTGGTATTTTCCCTGGAGGGAAATGCATTCTGTATTATATTGGACAGTAAACAAACCTGCTATTTTCTCCAGAGGGAAACATTCTCCCAATTTTTCAACACCGCTTTACAAACAAACATCCTTCATAAGATGATTGGTGCTTCAGCTTGTAGGGCATGTAGAATGTGAGAGACCAATGGAGAACTGTGAAACTTTCATTAATGTAATTATTGTAAGCAAGTCTCTCATTAAACTGTAAAATGTAAGCTACTCATTCATTCATCAGTAAATACTTACTGAAGATCTGTTGTATTCCAGGATATAACCCTAAAGAGACACAACCCTTGACTTCATAGAGCTTATATTCTTCTATACAGATATAAATAAATAAAAAACAAATATATTAAAAATACATTATGCTATGATAAGATATATGGCATGACATGAAATGATGTGTTGTAACAACATAGTATCACATCATGTAGTGTTAAGTAAATATGCTTACAAATCCATTTTGTTTCTAAGAGGGTCAGAGATAGTATGTTTTAAATAGAAAAAATTCTTTTCACAGCAAAGAAAATTCTAAAAGGATATTTCTGTTACTAATTATAAATGGGCTACTCTTTTATTTATTTATTTTTTTTGGTGATGGATTTTCACTCTTGTTGCCCAGACTGGAGTGCAATGGCGCTATCTCGGCTCACCACAACCTTCACCTCCTGGGTCCAAGTGATGCTCCTGCCTCAGCCTCCCTAGTAGCTGGGATTACAGGCATGCGCCACCACATTGTACTTTAGCAGAGATGGGATTTCTCCATGTTTCTCAGGCTGGTCTTGTCTCCCAGCCTCAGGTGATCCACCGACCTCCACCTCCCAAAGTGCTGGGATTACAGGTGTGAGCCACCGCGCCCTGCCATGGACTACTCTTTTTAAAAAGACTGAAAATTTTAAGTATTATTTATATTTAATTAAACAATTTCGTAGTAAACTTAAAACATGTTAGTGTGTTGTAAAATCAAACAACTATGTGAAAATAAATATAAAAGTATTTAAAACAAATGAATAATTGACCTACATTCTCTAGAACCTTTAACTAATGCCCAGACAGTGTCTCATGCCAGGCAGTGCATCTTCCTTTGAGAGGTTCGGTTGGTCATACCACCCACACGTTTTTGATCATTACCTACATATGCAGTGGTCATGTCAGTAGCTAATTGCCCACGTTAACTTTCTTCATTTTTCTTGTTAAAAAGAGATTTTTTAAAATGAGCTCAATATATCAGCCTTTTAAGCAGAATTATTAATAGTACGTATACCCTCATTCATTATTTGGTGTTTCTTTTTTTCTGAGCTCTTCCTTCCCTGATAAATCTGTAAAGCATCTCAAAGACTGTTAAAAATCATTTTGCTCTCACTTTACTTTGCTAACCCTTTTACCTACAAGTACAAAAAATACATACCGTATAGTCTATTCTTTCTTTATTCTGACCTTAAGTTGACTAAATTTGCCAAATTTATTCACTTGAATTTTAAAGCTTAAAATACTATTTTTAGCATAAGCAGAGTAGAATAAGGCTTTTTTTTTTTTTTCACTTTTTTTTTTTTCTTTTATTTGAGACAGGGCCTCACTTTGTTACCCAAGCTGGAGTGCAGTGGCACAATCATGGCTCACTGCAGCCTTGAACTCCCAGGTCAAATCGATTCTCCCACCTCAGCCTCGCAAATAGCTAGGAATACAGGCATGCACCATCATTTCTGGCTGGATAAGACTTTTTAAACGTGTAAATATGAAAAAGTGAAACAAAATATACAAAGCATAAGAATCAACAGCACAACAAAAACACACTATCAAAATATCTCATGTACTCCATAAATATATACACCTACTATGTATCCATGAAAATTAAAAATTAAAATAATGCAGTAGTTTAAGTGGAGATCTAACTGTAATTTCCTAGAAGCCAAGGTCAAAAAGAAAACACAATGCTAAACAACAACAACAACAACAACAAACACTTTCATTATATTCCCCAAGCAAGCATTTTCTCCCTGGTGCTAAAGTTTAAAAGAAATTTCCTGTTTAAGTTATCATATAGAAACATTGAATAAAGCAGTGATTTTTTACCACATTACTTAACCTTCCTGACTCATGTTCTTCATTTGCAAAATAGCTTAAGCATTGTATATCTTCCAAGGTTGGTAAGATAATAAATTACAAAATTTATTTTTCATTCAGCAAATATTATCCAAGTTTCTTAGAATTTCAGGCATAGTTCTAGACGCTGAAGATAAGCAGTGAACCAACAAGTGTCTGCCTCAGGAGTTTGTGTTTTACAAGGAAAGGGAGAAAATAAACACATGAAAAGGTTATAGCACAGCTGACAGCAGTTAGTGTTTTGAAGAAAAACAGTAGAGGCTAAGGGGAACGTTAAAGGGTATGTGGTTTGTTGTTATTGTTGTTGTTGTTGTTGTTGTTTTAGACGGAGTCTCCCTCTGTCGCCCAGGCTGGAGTGCAGTGGCGATCTCGGCTCACTGCAAGCTCCGCCTCCCGGGTTCTCGCCATTCTCCTGCCTCAGCCTCTGGAGTAGCTGGGATTACAGGCGCCCGCCACCTCTCCCGGCTAATTTTTTGTATTTTTAGTAGAGACAGGGTTTCACCGTGTTAGCCAGGATGGTCTCGATCTCCTGACCTCGTGATCTGCCTGCCTCGGCCTACCAAAGTGCTGGGAATATAGGTATGAGCCACTGAGCCGGGCTAGGGGTATGTGTTTTAAATAATCTGCAAATAATCTTCTCAGGCTATTTTTGTTGTTGTTGTTGTTGTTGTTGTTGTTGTTGTGTTGTTGTTATTTTAATCTTTAGATGGAGTTTCGTTCTTGTTGCCCAGCCTGCAGTGCAATGGCACGATCTCGGCTCTCCGCAACCCCCGCCTCCCGGGTTCAAGAGACTCTCCTGCCGCAGCCTCCCCAGTAGCTGGGATTACAAGCAAGTGCCACCACACCCAGCTAATTTTCTATTTTTAGTAGAGATGGGGTTTCTCCATGTTGGTCAGGCTGGTCTCCAACTCCCGACCTCAGGTAATCCGACCGCCTCGGCCTCCCAAAGTGCTGGGATTAGAGGCATGAGCCACCGCACCCAACTAAAATTTTTACTGTAGTGAAATTTGATTAGATACGTGAATCATGTAAGGGAGAAAACCACAGAAAAATCTGGACAAGAAGGGTTTTTGCATTTAGAGGAGGAATAAACACACATTTGGGCAACGGTGAGATTGCTGGTTGACCAAAGAATAAATGAAGAGAGGAATGGGCTGGGAGAATAGGAGAAGGGATCCGAGACGCAGGCAGGGGTAAATCTGAGAGGGCCTTTTTATGTACGGCAAAGAGTTTGGACTTTATTCTGAATGTAATTGGAAACCACTGGTAGGCTTTGACCTATGATATGACTTCATGTCTTTAAAAAAAAAAAAAAAAAAGGTCACTAAGACACCTCTGTTGTGTACTGGCTACTGACCTTGCAGCATAACAGGAATATAACCCTGGATGTCAGTAAGTTAGCTCTCAGGGTACTTCAGGAGGCTTAGCCTAGGAAGGTTGCTTAAGATTGTGAGGAGTCAAGTTTATACTGTGCTTTGAGCATCAATATTAGGATCTGATGCTGATGGAGCAGGTGGGATGTATCATGAAGGAAAATAAGGATAACTCCATGGAGAAGCAGGTTTTGGAGGGAAATCCACTGTTCTGGTTTGGACATTTGAAGTTAGGCATACTCATTATTCATCCAAGTGGAGATGGCATATAGATGGTTGAACACACCAGTCTGGGGCTCAGGGAACAGTCAGGGCTGTGGGTGTCATTGAAAGCCATAGGTTTAGGTAATATTGGCTAATGAGTGAATATACATAGAGAGAAGAGGGCCAAGGATTTAGCACTGGGATGTTCCAGCATTTAAAGGACAAAAGGAATATGAGAAGTCTGGAAAAGTGACTAAAAACAAACATTCAATATAATGAAAGGAAAACCAGGGGAATGTAATATCCTAGAAGATGCATGGAAAAACTTGTTTCAGAAGCAGAAAGACAACCTTTAACCCCCAATGCTGTTGAGAGTAAGTAAGTAAAGGCTAAGAACAGACGTTGGATTTGGCAGGATGGAGACCATTGGTGACCTTGGTATAATGAGTTTGAAAGCCTGGGTGATGTCAGTTTAGGAGCATGTGGGAGGTGATCTGAAATGGAGATATGAAATACACGCAACTCTTACGTGATTTTCTGGAAAGATTTTACACTTCATTTCCACTCCCACACAGTTTTCCACCTAACTCTTTTCCAGACATCCTTGATCTTAAACTTCCAGTCTTTCTCCTTCCAGGTCCCTGAACAACCAGCCAAGACAGTAACTATAGCCTGTGGACATCCCATCCAGGCCACTTCATTTTTCATACAAAGTAGACAACCAGCTGCATCACGCCCAGAGTTCTGCCCACTGGGAAGAATACTCTTCACTACTGTCTTTCAGGGTCATCCCTGAGTTAAGCAGCAGAGCATCTTCAGTTTACCTGTGCATATATTAAGGACTAGCCTTTTCCTCCTTTACTAGCTGGCCATAGAGGACTCTGTACAGCCATAGGTATAAGCAATAGGTATGAATATGAGACACCAGTAAAATGGTGGTGATGACAGGAGTCTGCTCTTTGACCCTGCTCTGGCCTGATCCCAGCTGTACAATTTCTCCCTTACAATGTATTGCTGGGCTCACTGAACCTTATTTTTGGGGAAGCCTAACAGAGCCCAGCTCATGATAGTTAGCTCTGACTGCGTAATCAGTTCATGCCTAATGGTCACATGTTCATTCTCTTCTGGAGCCCAGGAGCATGCCAGCTCCTATTTTTTTAAGTGGTATATAATTTTTATGCTAAAGACATCATGGTTTTGCTCCAGAGACCAGGGACTCCATATTATCATCATTCTCCTGGGGCTTGCATAAATTCCACATGGTCTCATTTTTAAACTACAGATGTATCTAAAACCAGAGTCTATAATCCCCATCTCAGATACTGCTTCCTGAAGAGCTCAGCTACAACAGGCCTCTAATGTTTTTCATCTTTGAAGTTTTAAAGCAATAGATAAGCTGTAATGAAAGCATTATTCCCTTGACATAATAAAGCCTAAACAAAAACTTGAAATCACTTATTCAATCAAACATAAAATTAAAATAATGAAGCCTCATTATACTAGTACTAACTTACTTTTTTTGTTTTATTTTTATTATTTTTGTTTTATTCAAGAAGATTACACCACTGAGTCTTCATTGATATGTAGTACATTAGGAGTGAGAGTAGATAGGTTATTCTGACAAATGACAATGGCAAATACTAATAAATTGTTACAGTTTACTCAGTTGAGGGCCACACAGTCAAAAATATTTTGTCACATTAATTGCTGATAAATAACCCCAAATATGCTATCATGTAGATTTGGGATTTAATTTACCTTTCCATTTTTAAACCAAATAATCTCAAAGCTGGAATCTGTTTATCTGGACAATCTACAATGAAATCTAGAAGCTAGAACAACTTTGACATGTTTCATATGTTTTCTGGATGGAAAACTAGTGGTCTTTAATTATGTCTCAAGCTAGCTTATTTAACATAACACTATTTTGCCAAAAAGTTCATGTGACACAAAAGAAATGTTTACAGAAAAAAAAAACCCATTGAAAGTCTAATCATATTTTCTTTAGAACATATTATAATTCTAAGGTATAGTTTTAAAGGAAATTTCTAAAAGAAATAATGTTACGTATGCTCTCACCTATAGAAGTGACCCTGTGGAGTCTCTTAGTTCAAGAAAAAAAAAAATACTTCCAGTTAATCAGTAGATCACCGACAGTAAAGTTGCTAATGATACCCTGAGCTTTTAAATTGGATTACTTTATCTGCTAGACCAACCAGAGGTTTTCAAAATGTGCTGTAAAAGGGAGGTGAAAATGCATTGATCAGGGCCAAATTCAACCCCAGCCCTATTTCAGCCTTTATGAACAAAGCAACTCTGCTTTTGTCTGTTTCACATTGTAAGCTCCTGAAAAAGAGTAGCTTTGGAAGACGATCTCGGGGAGATTGCAGTCCTAAGCACATGGCACTGTCCATACAGCTGACTTGATCTGTGCTGAAACTATAAATTTCTACAAGTCTATTAAGGTCAAATCCTGTGATAAATATTTGAGATTTATAATCAATATCTCTGTACTAGTTGACTTGTGGGTTATGTTGATGAGAGATTTTTGGTGAGGAAAAAAAAGAGACATCCAAAAGTTGGATTTTGAGGCCAGGCATGGTGGCTCATGCCTGTAATCCCAACACTCTGGGAGGCCAAGGCAGGAGGATCATTTGAAGTCAGGAGTTTGAGATCAGCCATGGCAAACATAGTGAAACCCCATCTCTACAGAAAATACAAAAATTAGCTGGTCCTGGTGGCACACGCCTGTAATCTCAGATTCTTGGGAGGCAGAGGCAGGAGAATTGCATGAACTCAAGAGGCAGAGGTGCAGTGAGCTAAGATCATGTCACTGCATTCCAGCCTGGGCAACAAAGCAAGACTCCATCTCAAAAATAAATAAATAAATTTTAAAAAGCTAGATTTTTACATGCAAAAAAGACTATTCAGAATTTTATTGGAGGAACTAAAAGTTGTTATTCAATTAAATGAAGTTATACATTAAAAACTATAGTTTTGCCCTAATCCTTAAATTCAGCTTGCCAATTGAATATTGTTATTGGTCAATGTGTGGATTTTAACAGTTTTTTTAAATGAATAATGTTTTGTCTCATTTACACAGATATTTTCTCAGACATTTAAATGGCATTCATAAATGTACACATTCTTTTTAATTTTAAAACATTTTAACTAAATTAACCAGATCTTTCCAAGTACTAAAACAATTTTGTTAATCTAATACAGTGAGATTTACATTTTCTTAAAAGTTCTGTTTCTGAAAAGGAACACATTAAAATTTCAACTTAAAGTCTTTTCTAAATTGCTCAATTACATTTAAATTAGAGTTGTAGTCTTTGCATTAAAAGCCAAAATTATCTTACATATCAACATAAATAAAATGTCAACCATACACAAATTCATTCTTAACAAAATATTTACACTATTTTAAAATTTCCTTTTACAGTAGATTCTATGGTGTGCTGCTGTGGAAGATTATATTTTCCAAAAATAGTCACGACAGATTTTTGGTCACACCTCACTCCCCATCAAACAGCAGAATCTATTTTTCTACCTCTTAAGCAATATTTTACTATTGTCTCAAAAAAAAAAAAATTTAGAGGAAGTGATGTTGCTACCACGTTTAGGGTGGCTGACAACCCAAGCCCAGGTCCTGGTTGATAATCAGCATCAGGAAACAAACATGAGTGGCAAGACTCCAGATTATTTCAACTCCCAGTCTTTGAGCCATTGTAATTATGTTGAGTGGAACGAAAAAGGATTATCCCCCCTGAGCCATGTCCAAATTGTAATTTGTGATCGAAATCCATGTTGTCATTGTGTTACACCACCAAATTTTGGGGAAGATTGTTAAGTAGCAGTACATAATTAACACAGCTGCTCAGAAACCCCCTTTAGAAATGTGGTGCCCATTGCTCCAGTTAATGGTAGTGTGGACAGCTGATGGGAAGGTTGTCAGTCAAATCACTCTCTGGAAGCTCCCTTTAGTTAAGGAGATTTGTTTCAAAATTCCCTGGATAACTTTCCTTCCCAGAATCAGCCCATGTCAAATGACTGGTTGATGGAGACTAACAACTCCTTGTCCTAAACCTTATCAAGATGGAAGAACACTGAATGGCCATCTCAGCACTTGAGCTCCCTGTGGATTTTCTAAGACCTTTATCGGGATGCATCCACGTCAACTCTCATTTTTGGGGAGAGCCCTTTCCAAAAAAGCTCCTGCACACAAATCTCCATCTCAGACTCTGTTTCCTTGGAATCCAACCTAAGATACTTTTCTATATTTATTTTAAAATCTTCCTAGGGTTAAAATATGCACTCTCACTAATGGAGGCAATGGCCTAAGCTTTTGAATGGGATGCTGACTATTATTATTGGCCATCCCGATGTGACATCCTAAATTCGATTTCTTTTTTCTGTGTCACTAATTTAATTACTCAAAGGAGATAATCATGTAGGCCAAATCTTTTGATTCAGTACTAATAGAAGTCAGCAAAACATATGTAGCTCCATCATTTAGGATCTAACAGGAGGCAATAACCGTAGAGTTATTTGAATTTAATGAAGAGAATTGTTAATTAGTAGAAGACGGATAAGAGAGGTAAAAGAGCACTTTAAAAAGTCCAGAAGAGGCAAATACAAAAAAGCAACTACTACCTCTAAGCTGAGGGGGTATGGACAGTAACAAAATAAAATAAGCGAAAACAAATGGTCAAAATCAATGACTAGGGATTCTTGCTGCCAAGGTTGAGAGGCAGACTTCTTCCAATAGGAGAAACATGTAGACTTCTGGTTGTGAAGAAATTCCTAGAGGTTGTGAATGGGAGGTAGTCTGTAGGAGTGCCCACAGTGGCTGGAGGGTGTGGCCAGGAAGAGCTAGAAGTTCAGAATTGGTTGTTGGCAAGACCATGACATGAAGGCACAGCTAGATTGCTTCTATGGGAGTTCCTGAAATTTTGCACTGAATAATAATAATGGAAGACCAGAACCCAAAAGGAGGTATCTTCCTTTATTACAGCCTTGCCGGATCTCTCTAGTGCCCTCTATTGATAATACCTAGCATTTTGCCAATTGGCAAAGTAAATTTGTCAATTGGCAAAGTTTGGCCAATTTGCCAAACAAGCTAATACCTTGATTGGATTTTGCATTTCTTTTGCTCTTTATAAACCTGCCTTACTAAAAGCTTAAAAATCTTTGAACTTGACAGAATTCTGAACAACTTCATTCTTGAACCATACATTTTTAACTGATATTTAAAATGCTATCTGATTGGATTATGTTTACCTCACATGACTTTATCACTTGCTTTTACACCTTTTGAGATAAGTTTATAGTCATGATGCATTGTACAAATTTGCTTTTGTTCACTCAAACAAAGCAATTTATTTCAAGGAAGTGTATGAGAATAATTGAGACAGGAATAGGAATCTTAGCCATGTAATCAGTCTTCATAAGAACACAGGGAAAAGAGTCATAGTTGACTCTTTATGGTTGACTTGTCATTAATTGTCTCTGAAGTCAGAACACACTCAGATAGTGGAAGTATCCAAAGCTGAACCAGTGACTGCATTAGCTTGTTGCCTCCCCAACAGTAGTAATTAATGATTTTTTCTCATGTGGTCTCTCAGTTGATGTGTATGTTTTTCTTCTGCACCTACCAACTAAAAACATTACTTGTACTCTGTGATGATTTTTTCTACTTCACAGCATATACTAATTTAGAATTTACATTTAATTATGCCATCTTCTCCCTTCTAGCAACTACATGTTGCCTTTTTACTATGGCTCTTTTAGCTTATGTTTCTGCTACTAACATGTTGATATTTTCTCCATATTTCTAGTTCAAATTACAAAGAAATAGACTTTGATTGATTTGGTCAATTAATGATCTTTCTTCCTGGAAAGAACTTAATTCCAAACCACCTCATAATCCCTAGCCATTCCATGGTTGACTCTTATTGAGTTGATGGTTAACTCCTGATCAAATCAGTAACCATTGGTAGTGTAAGTTCATGTGGCAGACAATATGGTCACCAACTCCAGGTTAGAAACCAAATAAAATTGCTTCTCTCAGCAAATTACTCTCCACAAGAAAGGGATATATTGGACTGGTGGGACAGACCAGAAACTTAGAAAGGTCCTCCATAGTACGCCACTCAATCTAAAAATACCAACGAAAGGGAGTTCCCCAAAGAAGTTCTCATCGCTGGTTCCCACCAATGGCTTTTATAACTTTCTATGAGCACCAACAGTGACTTCAGTTGACTGTGCTGATGAACAATGATGGGGTCTCCCATGGGTTTCTCTTTTTGACAGTTCCCTATGTGCCTTACCAACAGCTTGCTAGCCTCTTGGAGAATGAAGAGTTCATAATTGCCCTCTCAGCATAACATACAACTAAGCCATTGCTGAGGCAAAGCTTTTTTAGAGTTTTTATAGTCACCTCAAATTTGCAGTCACCATTTTGTTGTGTGACCATTTCACTGAGCCCTCCTTGACTCAGAGTCAGCTCAATTGTTACAATGCACAATATTCCCTCTTGGGAGTGGGGGCAGGGGTGGCAGGAAGGAGCTCACTCTATCCTCTCACAAATTATAAAGATGAAAACAGGTTCATTTAATTTAAATCTTACCACTGTGAATTTGGACCTCCCTTTAATTCCCTTCTACCTTTGTAAAAACTATTTATTAAAAAAAGGCAAATTCAGCATAGATGCTTAGAGTTTGAAGAAACCCTTAAGATTATATAGTCAGTACCCCTAATTTTAGAGATGAAGAGAAAAAGCCCCACCTCAAGTTCCCCCCTAGAAAATGTTCAAGTGGTTACTCCCTTTCCCTCTGCCAATAGATGAGACTAGAACTCAGGCTCTTGACTCTAAGCCCAGTGCTCTTTCTACTATACCATGCTGCCCCCTTGTGTTAGTCAGATTTCTTAAGAATTAGTGATTTCATTCATAAGAACAAATTCCATCTGATTTAAAGAGCTATTTGCAAAACATGAATGCATAAGCTTATTTAAAAGGATAAGAAGATCTGACATAAACCTCCACTTCACAGTATTTTACCGTTTATTTGTATTACTATGCATACTTAAAAATATATTTGTCTTTTCTTCTAAGATTAAATTATAAGTCTTCTTCTAAGATAAAGTTAAGGCCCTAAAAGGTAAAGAACAAACAAAGTTGTGTATTGCAGTGGGAATGAAGGAACAGTCTTACTTTAAAAAAAAAATCACCATGTTTAATTAATCCTCAACCTGTCTTAATATATCAATGATTCTTTTTTCTGTAGTTATAGATAGGGTTAATTGGTGTCCTGAGGCATCATGGAGGTCCCTGAGAAAAATCACAGAATAAAGGGAACAGAAGAACCACTTTTTTAATAGTAAGTATTAAACATTGTGAAAAGTAATAGAAAAATAACTCAAATTAGAGCATAACAGTCAATTTTACCATATATTTTCACTCAACCCCCTCCCAACAGAAAGTATATTTATAAATAGAAGAACAAAACCAATAAAATATAAGTAAAAAATTTTAAAACCCTGACTCAATCTATTATAAGAAAAATTTAAAAGTGTAGAACAGATGTATCAGGGGGAAGACAGGAACAGAAGAAAAAAATAGGGTAACTAATAAATGAGAGGAAGCAAAGAATTAATTATTGCACTAAGGAGGCTGATATATTGAGTTCATTTAAAAAATGTCTTTAAGAAAGAAGAAGAAAAATTTAAATAAGGAGGAACTAATAAAGACAATGAAAATTGCTGATAAAAAATGTTAAGGAAATTGTGGAAGACATTTTAAAATTGACTAGTGACTTAGAGGATCTTAAGTAGGATTGTGGGAGACCTATTAAAAAAAAATGTGACTAAGACATAGTCAAACATATGAGCATTGACTTGTATTTTGTGTTCTTAATTAACTTTGAATTTTCACAAACATGTAAATTACACCTTAAAATATGTATCGCTCAAGACGGATTTCACAGGAGGTGCAGAATCAGTACACACATCTTTATTGCTTTCCTTTTCCTCTTACCTCTGAGTTTCTTTCCGATCATCTTTGAAGAGATTGCTAGCATAAAATGGCATTTGACTAGCCTTCCCCAATATAGCCCATTCCAGCCCTATACCCAAATGCCCAGGAAGAACAGAAAACAACAAGCGTTCATAACATTGAAAAGTAGCACTGAATAACAAATTACCATTGGAAATGTTGAGAAATGCCCATCTATACTCTGTAGTATATTAACATTAGGAAATGGAATCCATTAATTTAAACAGTAGGAAGATCTTTTGCAATTCTCCATTGTCTAAGCCTTGAATCATGAGCTCTACTAACCCCAAAACTCTCCATCCACTTAATTCTTCGTGAGTGAAGGTGGCAACATCGCTGTTTTCTGCCCTTCCTTCATTCTTATTTTATACTCATTCAGAAATAACTAGTTATAGGAGACCACAGAGAAAGAATGGATGAGGACAGAGAAAAATTGGAGTTGAGTTACATTTAGCTCTCCATTGTCAAAGTATTATGGATGTTTATCAAAACTGAAAATATCTTAGTATACTACATTTTAGGGGTTTTGTCTATTCACCTAAACCACTGTTAATCATGCAAGGAACAGGAAATGGAAGTAGGACATTCTACATCAATAAATTAGTGCTACATAACATAAATAACTTTCCAAAAACTGAGGGATTAAGATGAGAGCTTTGAACTGGAACCTTTATTAAAGAAAAAAAAATATGATTATTACTTAAGAGAATAGTCACAACAGGACAACAATAGGAAACTAAGAATGCGTGACCAGAATTTAAAAGATAATGATGTAAAAATTTAAAATTAGTTGATGAGAAGCACAGTCTTGAAAAATTTGGCCAAAATGCAGAAAAGAGGTTCAGGACTGGAAGAGATACAAGAGAAGATAGCTGATACAATGAACAAACTCAGTACTGTTCCTAGGAATTTTATGTAACCCCAAGGAAGAAAGCAGAGAACTGAAACACCACCAATTAGAAAGCCCATATCTGCAGATTAAATCTGTCTTCCAGGTAAATTCCATGTAGCTGGTAGGATGAGACAGCTCACTAAATGTCCATTTCAACTCCGTTCTCCCTGCCTTCCTTTGCTCTTGATGCTATTAAGAGAAATGCTTGGCTTTTCATACCCTCTGGAATCTGGAAATGGCCATGAGATTTAATTCTAGCTGTAAAGGTACAAAATGAAACCTATGGGACAGCTTCCCATACTAAATACAAAGACAAAGACAAGGTCTCAATTATTATTACGCCACTAGTACTAGCAGAATGCCTGGTTTATTAATTCAAATACACCATTCTCTGGAGTTATTTATAAACTGTTTTTTCTCTAGGAAATTCTAAAGTTTATAGCTCTAAATTATTTTATGTAGTAGTATTAAAATGTAAACTTGGCAAGTAAATTTAACTAGTGCATTATGTCAGACCATTGGAGCTTCCAAGTGACTGGGAGGTAAATTAAAATGTTTAAATAAGGTACAAATAATTACCATTGAACAGATAAACTGTATCTTTGGATTTAAGGAATGTTTGCAAAATTCATTATAACATAATCAAGCAGAATTACAGATTTATCTGTACACTGGAAGAAAATACTTCGTTCTTAGTTATCTCTGTGAAGAAAAACCTAAACAATAAAACATCACCACTCTCAAGATATTTTTTTGAAACAGAAGATGAAAGCCAGTCTTTATCAAAGTTTGGAGTTAAGTTCTTAATTAAATTAATCAATACCTTTAAGTGAAAACATAAATTAAATATGGTAGCCAGAAAAGAGAAAAAGAGTTAGAATGCTGAAACGTTTTATTGTTACATTTTGGCATTTATCGTTGAATTTATTAGTGTGCCTGTATGTGTATGTGTGTGCACATGAGTGTACATATGTATGAGTGTGTTAGATATCGAGTGCAGAAGAGGGAAGGATGACATAGGAAAACATGGGCTGGGTGTGGTGGCTCTTGCGTATAATCCCAACCCTTTGGGATTTTGAAGCAGGTGGATGCTTGAGCTTAGGAGTTTGAGACCAGCCTGGGCAGCCTGGTGAAAACCTGTGTTTATAAAAAATACAATAATTAGCTGAGCATGGTGACTCATACCTGTAGTTCTAGCTACTTGGGAGGCTGAAGTGGGAGGATTGCTTGAGCCCGGAGGTGAAGGTTGCAGTGAGCTGAGATCATGCCACTGCACTCCAGTCTGGGCCACAGAGGGAGACACTATCTTATGTTTTAGTCAGTGTTTCTTGGGTCATGTTTTCTAGATGTTAGTCACTTGTTAATAACTTCTCGACTGAATTAATCAGTACCTTCTCATTCAAGTCATAAGGGCAGGGACAAATTATGAGAATCTGTCTCATAATACAGATGTGTCTGAAAATACGGTGGGTAGTTATTGTGACTCAGGATCCATGTATTTTCTAAGAACAGAACCATTCTTCTTCTGGGAAACACTTGGCCCATCTTTGAATCCAATCTTGCATTTTGAATGGGAGATGACATGGTCTTATAGGCCTCATACCCCAAAGCAGAGATGAACATCTGATGTACCAGGGGCCAGTCAGAGGCCTCCTCTGGAATTTTTTGCTTTGGACCATGGGTAATACTAGTCAGTATTTTCTAGATATTTGAGAAATATAACTCTGGAGAAGCTCATTACCATCTTTGCAAACACCAGAAAGTGAGTTTGCACCAAAAAAAATATAAGGCCAAATACAGGGAATGATGGACCTGTTTTCCTGGACATTTGCCCTGCACTTACTTTGGTTTGGTTACATGAGATAGCCTATTACCATTCTAATAAGTTTCTTGTTGCATTCAAGCTTATTCAAAAGGGTTTCTCATGCTTGCAAATGAGAGCTCTTGTGAATACAGTGTAATCGTAGATGCATATTATCAGTAGTCAGACCAGTTTCAGTGAATCAATATAGTGGTCAGTGGTTAATCAGTGTGGTTAATTTAGAAAGGAATAACAGATAATATAAACTGTGTGATCAGAGAGAAGAAAAAAAATCACCTGGTAGACTTCTTAATTTAATGATAAGAAAGCTAGGATGAGATCCTTTAGGAGCAGTATTTCTCAATATGTAGCCATCAGAAACCTGCACTGTAATCACTTAGAGTGATGGCTAAAGTGAACACTCCTGGGCTGTCATTCAGACCTAGGACATCAGAATCTTGAGAGGCAGGGGACTAGGAGAGGTATGTCTTTTAACAACACCCTAGATCAGGGGTGTCCAATGTTTTGGCTTCCCTGGGTATATTAGTCCATTTTCATGCAGCTATGAAGAATACTTGAGACTGACTGGGTGCAGTGGCTCATGCCTGTAATCCCAGGACTTCGGGAGGCTGAGGCTGGTGGATCATGAGGCCAGGAGATCGAGACCATCCTGGCTAACACCGTGAAACCCCGTCTCTACTAAAACTACAAAAATTAGCCAGGCATGGTGGCACATGCCTATAATTCCAGCTACTCAGGAAGCTGAGGCAGGAGAATTGCTTGAACCCAGAGGTGGAGGTTGCAGTGAGCCAAGATCGTACCACTGCACTCCAGCCTGGGCAATAAGAGTGAAAGTTCACATCAAAAAAAAAAAAAAAAGAAAAAGTAATAAAAAGAATACCCGAGACTGGCTAATTTATAAAGAAAATAAGATATAATAGACTCACAGTTCTACATGGCTGGAAGGCCTCACAATCATGGAGGAGGGTGAAGGAGGAGCAAAGGCATGTCTTACATGGTGGCAGGCAAGAGATTGTGTGCACGGGAACTGTGCTTTATAAAACTATCAGATCTCATGACACTTATTCACTATCAAGAGAACAGCATGGGAAAAACCCATACCCATGATTCAATTACCTCCCAGTAGGTCCATCCCACGACATGTGGGTATTATGTGGGTATTGTGGGAGCTACAATTCAAGATGAGATTTGGGTGGGGACACAGCCAAACCATATGACTGGGCCATGTTGGAAGAAGAATTGTCTTGAGCCACACAGAAACTACATCAACAACTAACGATAGCTGATGAGCTTTAAAAAGAAAAAAAAAAAAAAAACTCTCAAAAAAATCTAATAATGTTTTAGGAAAGTTTATGAACTTGTGTTGGCCTGCATTCAAAGCCATCCTAGGCTGCATGAAGCCTACAGGCCACAGATTGGACAAGCTTGCCTTAAATGATTCTAATATGGGTTAAAAGTTGAGAGCCACTGCCTTAGAGGAATGACTGATTTTATTAGGATGCTGATAAAAATGCAGCTTTGAGAGGCAATATAGGTACATTAAGGATCCAATTGTGTAGAGTGCAGAAAAACAATATAGGAGAAAAATCCAGAGAGTGATACAATGTCAACAAATAGAGAAAGTACAAGTAAAAGTACAAGGCCTACTATGGCTTGAATGTTTGTGTCCTTCAAAAATTTATGCTGCAACTTAATCCTCAACGCTACACTACTAAGAGGTGTGGATTTGGGGAGATGATCAGGTCATGAGGACACTTTCATGAATGGATTAGTGCTCTTAAAAAGGGCTAGAGGGGCCAGGTGCAGTGGCTCACGCCTGTAATCCCTGCACTTTGGAAGCCCGAGGCAGGAGGATCATCTGAGGTCAGGAGTTCGAGGCCAGCCTGTCCAACATGGTAAAAACCATCTCTACTAAAAATACAAAAATTCCCCAGGCATGGTGGCACATGCCTATAATCCCAGCTACTTAGGAGACTGAGGCAGGAGAATTGCCTGAACCTGGGAACCAGACAATGCAGTGAGCCAAGAGTACACCACCACACTTCAGTCTGGACAACAGAGTGAGACTCTATCTCAAAAAAAGAAAAAAAAAAAATGACAGGGAGGGAACTAGTAGGTGCCATTTTGCCTTTCCATCCCTTCCATCATCTGAATTTGCTATCAAACATTTCAAGGCATCACTTGGAAACAGAGACCAGACAGCAAACCCACCGGCACCTTGATCTTGGACTTATAGCCTCCAGGACTGTGAGAGATAAATTTCCATTGTTTATAAATTACCCAGTTTTGGGTATTTTATTATAACAGCACAAACAGACTGAGACAGGGTCTTAGAACTATGCATGAATAATAAAGTACAGAAGGTTTTTGTTTTGTTTTGTTTTATTTTTGTTTTTGAGATGGAGGAGTCTTGTTCTATGGTCCAGGCTGGAATACGGTGGTACAGTCTTGGCTCACTGCAACCTCCACCTCCTGAGTTTCAATGATTCTCCTGCCTCAGCCTCCCGAGTAGCTGGAATTACAGGCACACACCATCACATCCACCTAATTTTTGTATTTTTAGTAGAGATGGTGTCTTGCCATGTTTACCAGGCTGGTCTCGAACCCCTGACCTCAGGTGATCCACCAACCTCACCTCCCAAAGTGCTGGGATTACAGACATGAGACACCATGCCTGGCCAGGTTTTTTTTTTTTTTTTTTTTTTTTTTTTAAGGGAAAATATTGACTTGGTTTTCTTACATATGATAGCAAAGTTATTTTTGCATATATTTGTTGCTGGTATATGAATGTTTAATGTCATTGCAAATAGCTAATATATGAACAAAAAAGAAAAAATTCATTTTAATCAGTGAATTAGTGGCCTATTATAAAATAACCACCCCAAAATATCTGTTCAACTTCCCCTCAACTGTATCAAATAAATTTTCATTAAAATTAGTGATATTGGCTTACCATGGGACCACCCATCTGATTCAGCCAAATTTTCTCACCTTAGAAACAGACTCATAATTATGGTTTCTACTAAATTGAAGGTCTCAAATCAGACACTTAAATCTGAGCAATTTTCAGAGGAAAACTTTGTTCCAGGTAAATGTCAAACTAGATCAACAAAATATCAAATGAAGAGCCGTCATAAATATGATCATTTGCTCAATGCAGTTCAATTTTCTATCTAGCTAGCAAATATCTTTTTTTTTTTTTTTTTTTTAACAAGAAATGCCTCTGAGAAGAACAGCCACAATCTAACCATCCTGTCAATTCCACTCCCTGGAACCTCAGGAGTTGAGTCTTCTTACCAGTTTCACGGAGTCCACATCGGCCTTCTTTTTCTATTCCTCAATCTTCCATTTCAGACAGTGTTGGTAATTGGTTTTTAATCGGTTCATTTACCTGAATGATTTATACTGCCTCAGGTAGGCACAATTTAATGACATCCATTATAGCGCTTTAGATTATTTCATAAATAGATATGCTGTTGTCCTTCAAGATTGAAGATCCATGCATATGAGTGTTATCATTCATACTTCTCTGATGTAGAAAAAAGTCCAGTGCATGACTAACAATGATAAGAAATGATAGTTTACCAGGTGTGAACTATGTACCAGGCATTTTGCCAAGTGCTTCATATGCATTATCTTATTTAACAGACATTTTCATAAGAACAGAAATAAACAGAATCAATCACTGTCCACGGAGTTGCATTTATTTTGTGCAGAGACTATTTACAATTGTTTCTTCTCTATTTCTCAGATGACCAATTCTTTGCTCAAAATTGTCAGTTCACTTTGAGCATTAATAACACACTGAGAAAATCACTAAACCAACTAGGTAAGAAATCTAGGTTCATTCTTGATTCTGGCAATAACTGTGAGAACTTAATCCAGTTACTTAACCTTTGAGTTTAGACCAGCTCTCCTGAAAGGACTCTTGTAGTTCTGACATAAGGTGGCTCACTCCCTCCAAATTCCTGTTCTCATTTTGATTGATTAGCTACTTGGGGTGCTGTCAAATCTTCTGTAGTAAAATCTATGCTTGTATTTCAATGTTCCATTAAAATATAATTTCTGCCTAAACTGTTTAAAAAACATTCTACTCATCATTCAGTTACTTTAAAGTTATATACTGTTACACAAATGCCTTACCCGAGTAAGGACAGTCTCTCAGGAACTACACTGGTTTCACAACTAAAATAACAGCAAGTGAATATATAGAGTTATAAGCAAACTTAGAAAGTGTTCTAATAATAAAAAGATGATGTTTTTCTACTTCAACATAGCCTTTCTTCTATGTGAGGTCCTACGAACACAATAAAATATTTTTAAATGTTTCTTATAATTAATTTGCATAAATGTACCATCACATATGTGAATTAAGAAGTATAATTGGTACTTAGGAACAGATTCTGGTATTGTTTATGTGAAATAAAAAATTCAAAAGGTCTTTTCTGATTAACTGTGGGTAAATTTAACCAGGCATGTATTAGTATTGGGGCTTCATCCAATTATAAAGCTTTGTGTGGAAATTGCACAACCAATATTTGGGGATGACATAAACTGTCTTGTTTTACTGACACACAATCTGAAGCAAACATAAATATCTTTACAATATTTTTCTTTGATTAAAACATTTTTAGTATTTACTTTGTACTTATGGTCATTGGCAGACTTCTGTCAAATATCTACTCCCCAACGTGTACAATTTCTGAGGATAGTGTTGCATTTTTCTTGTTGTTCTGCAGACTGTCTTAGTTTAGGCAAGCAGATCTAAGATGCTAATATAAATACTATTGTATAATAATTCTAGATCACTGCCAGCATATTTAGATATGATCACATCTGTACTCCTGTATTACATTTGCATGTTTCCATGTTTCAATTAAGTTCACCTCACTCGTATATAAATATGTAATTGGAAGAAAAAATAGAGTGGGGTGGGAGAGCTTAACTTGGAATTGTATCTTCCCTAAGAGATAGAAAAGTATGTATTTCAAAGCATCCCTTGAGTCTTTTTGTACCCAGAGGATGAGCATGCAGGGGCTGAAAGTCTTGTTGACTGGGAAAGATTTAGCCGTAGTATATCTTTTATGTACCTGAAGACACTGGTATATGTTTCTCCTTTCTCCTTCTTAATATAGCTCTGTACTATCCAAAACAGTAACCAATAACCACTTGTGGCTACTGAACACTTGAAATAAGCCTAGCCTGAACCGAGATGTTCTATAACTGTGAAATACATACCCGATTTTGAAAACCAGATATATTAAAAATATAATGTAAATTATACTACTATTTTTATATGAATTATATGTTGAAATAATAAATTTTAAATACATTGGATTAAATAAAATATATTTTAAAGTAATATTTCTTTTTACTCTTTTAAATGTGCCTGCTCAAAAAGTTACAATTACATATATGGCTCAAATGATTTATTATTATTATTATTATTATTATTATTGACAATACTGATACAGATTCAGACCACATTGTCTTTGACAATTATTTTTGTCATTGGAATATGGGTATGATGGAATTACTTCATGCCAAATGATGAGGAATAACACAGAGCTCTGAGTTCACCCAAACCCATCATGATCAAGACTTTCCTGGACTGTCCTACTTAAACCCCACCCCTGCATCCTACTTTACCATCCTCCCTTCCCCACCCTCTATCACCATAGTATCATTCTAAATTAAATAACTTAGACTTTGGGAAAATGCACTACGCAACACATCTAACACTATGTACCAAGCACAGTTCTCAGCCCTTTATAACTATCAGTTCAACTAACTTTTAGAACAATTCTATGAAGTGGTTTCCATTATAAACCCCATTTTACAGATGAGAAAATTGAGGTACAGAGAAGCTAATAAATTTGCCCAATACCACAGTCTGGCCTCTTTTTTTTTTTTTTTTTTTTTTTTTTTAACAATTCAAATGAAACAGGGTCTTTGCGAGTCAAATTAAATTGGCTTAAACCTTTGTCAAACTTCGTTAAGATGCTGAAAACCCTCCATATTTCTTTCTCTGACTTTGTTGTTTTTACTGACCAATATCCCACAGATTCCCCAACCCACTCGCTAAGCTCTTCATCCTTCTGGTACTCCCAGATCACTCTCTTCCTCACAGAAATTTCAAAATTTGCATTTATTATGCACAGCAATTTATCATTATTGGCCCCACTCAATAGACTCTTTGCCTTCCCACACATGTCTCAGACTCTTCTTTTTACAACCAAACGGGAGAAAGGAGGACAAATTTTAAGAAAGAAAAAAATAATCTATCCTCTTAGGAGATAGCAGCATCTGCAGATACTTGTGAATTTAAATAACATTTTGTTTCTCACTATCACACTGATAACAACCTTGTGTGAGAAATGGTGTTATCATTATACACAGTAGGCAACTGAGACACAGAAAGTAAATAACATTTGTAAGGTCACACAGCCATTAGGGAGCAGAAAAAGGGTTCCTGCCAGGCATAGGGTCTATAACTAACTGTACTAGTTGTGCTTCATATCTATCCACATCGCTTGAGGTTCTTCTGGGTGCTCTGTCCCAGGATCTGGCTCCTGTAAGCGCTCACATAGGCATCAGTTTAGATGATCATCATTCATACATGTGCCATCACCACACTGCCATCAGATACTGCTAAGATGCCTGGGCTATCCTTCCTGATGTCACGGCATTATGTTGTCCAATAACTTTGGACACCACCTATGTCATTCTTTTCCTTCAGGTTTAGGAAAGGAATTTGTAGTCCTGTGTTACTGTGATCACAAACAATGTCTTTGGTCAAACACCTATGTGGCTTAGAAAACAAAATTCCTCCATCTGTAATTGTTATCACCATGTAGATAAAGGGAAGATGAAGGTCAGGCAGTGCTAAATTCTCTCTGTTAAGTAAGGAAATAATAAATGCTTCCCAGACATGGAAAGATGGAAAAATTGAGGCTATTAGAAAAGAAATTATTAGTGGATCAAAAGTAGTTAAAAGAAATGTGAGTGTTCAGAACTTGACTGGAGAGCAAACTAATCAGCCAATGAAAACCTTTTGAGTTAATAATGAATGTCTCATCTCAACTTGAAACAAATCTGTCTGCTCTATTGGAAACATATAATATCAAAGGAGAGGAAAGCTGTCCCATAAAGGCATGGTAGCATTTGAACATCAATTTGACAGGTAGTGTAATTTCCTTACTAAGGACCGTGAATATCATATTGAAGCCTACTACAGAAATACTACTCAAATTCTCCAACATAACTCATCTGAATAGGAAAAGTTTCAGCACAAGTCAGAGGAAATATAGGGGAAAAGGCTGAGGCTGATGAATTTCACTTATGACCAAAAAACCATGACCTTGACTTATTTCCATTTAATACTAATCTATTATCTCTAAACCAGGAACAAGTGAAACTGAAATCAGTCAGAAGCCGGAGTTATTTCTGCTCCAGATTTACTCTAAGTAGTGCTATGTCATCCGAATACATTTGTATGCAAGTGACAAGAGTCAGGGAATGTTCAGTTCTGATCTGTGCTTTTTTTACTATTTTAAGTACCAGGGAAAGATGATAGTGGTTAAACACCTCTGTTTCCAGCATATAGCAAATGGCATGCATATAGAAGATGAGAAAAATATTTTATTAATCTTATACCAGTGTTATCTTACATAATATATTCAGAAGGCAACTTTTTATTAGCTATATAGAAAAAGTTTTGAGAAATGTCAAGCTAATACTTCAATTGTTTTAAAATGTGTTTTTCCCTAGGCATCTCAAAAGTGGGTTATTGTGCAGATTGTGTGAAAGCTTCAACTAGTTATGCATTCCATTTCCTTTCCTTTTTTTTTTTTTTTTTTTTTTGGAGACGGAGCCTTGCTCTGTTGCCCAGGCTGGAGTGTAGTGTAATAGCATGGTATCAGCTCACAAAACCTGCATCTCCTGGGTTCAAGTGATTCTCAAAACCCATATCCCTTACTACTTACTACTAGTAGCCTATGCCAGTTGTTACTTGTTCTCAATAAATTGAACTTAAATAAGTTTTTTTGTTTTGTTTTGTTTTGTTTTGTTTGAGACAGAGTCTCATTCTGTCACCCAGGCAAGAGTGCAGTGGCACAATCTCAGCTTACTGTAACTTCCACCTCCTGGGTTCAAGCAATTCTCCTGCCTCAGCCTGCCAAGTAGCTGGGACTACAGGCACCCACTACCACACCCGGCAAATTTTTGTATTTTGAGTAGAGACAGGGTTTCACCGTGTTGACCAGGCTGGTCTTGAACTCCTGACCTCAAATGATCCACCCACCTCGGCCTCTCAAAGTGTTGGGATTACAGGCATGAGCCTACCCACCTGGCCAGCATTCCATTTCAACATGATTAACCAGAAATAACAGAAATAATGATGACATCCCAACTTCCCAACAGTCTCTGGATTTAGGCTTGTTTACAACTTCCAAGTAATCGGCCAAACTTCTTTAAATAATTTCTGAATGGCCTCCAAATCTTGGATGAAACTTTATTCTGGTAGGACAAACATCTACATGTATCATATGGAACTATAAACCATTGTCAACTTTAACACACATTAGGTAGATTTTGGCGTTTCATAAGGAGACTCACTTAGAGCACAAGTCACACAGTAGTGAGCTGTTGGTTATTTATTAAGCAGTGCTTCATTTTGTTTTTCGAGAGTCAATATTTTCTAATTAGATTTTATATTCAAATTAGATTTCATATTCAAATTTGATTTCATATTAAGATATGCATTTCCACCTCTCTTGAAAAAGTTGAGGATATGAAAACTCAGGACCCAGACTTCCTCATTATAATAATTTGCAGGATCTGAGCATCTGAGATCTCTAAATTTTCAACTCCTTATATCCCATCCAACTAGTTGGCCAGCATCGTGAATTTTAGTGGCCTCACAAACTCTTGTAAGCATTTCGTGTTGTGACTTTGATGTAGATTCTAGATTCATGAAAATTCCCTAGCTTGGAGCAAAGCTGATACAGAGCAAACTTTATAGCTCCTGTTTGCGGAAAACCACAAAGTTACAAAAATTGGTAGTATTCTTGAGTTCATAGTTTTCCACCTCCACAGGACCCAGCATTGATTTTACCTTGTCTAGGAAACTCCCTTTACACTTTCTGGAAAGCCTGTTTCCAAAGTATACACTATTATTTTATTTCCTTCTTTCCTACTTCAGTCTTTAAGGAGAAAACACAGTCTATTATAGAAGAACTCACTCAATTGACCATCCTCCTGATGCTGTACTTTCCTATTTCACTTCTTTCACTTCGCAGCTCTGTGAAAGTTGGACATTGCTTTGAAGAATTTTTAGCTTCTTATTTCTCAACAGCAATTGAAGCTACTATGCCGAGCTCCCAATAACACAATTACTAAACTAGATCATGTAAATAAGCACAGTGGTGGGCAGAGAAATGTGCTTTGCTTCATAGTGCCATTTAACTCGTCTGTGCCCGTCTTAGAGGATGGAAGTGTTTGACTCATCCACCTTGATTCTCTCTAGATTTTTCTTTCTAAATAATCACCTAATTTGATCTGTCACCTGAAATGTTGGTGCTCCATTGAATTCTATGTTTTTAAAATCTTATTCCATTTTCCCAAGATTATTCCAGCCTTCCCCAAGGATTCTAACCCACTTTCTGTATGCTAATGGCTCCATGCCTATACAAAAAACTTCCTTTTTTCATAACTTCCTTGTGGGATTTGCACACTTGCATTCATCCTCCACTCTACTGCCTGAGTAACCTTCCTCAAGGCAAAACTGATCTGTCAAAAAATCTCTTTTGAATTTGGGCTAAATTATAGAGTAAAGTCCAAGTTCATTAGATCACCACACGAAGATCTTTACAATAGGTGCACAACAATTATCTGTGTCATCTTCTCTACCACCACACACACTGCACTCTGCCATGCTGAGTTTCTTACCCCTTCTCTGCTTATTCCAGCCCTTTACAACTCTGTGCCTTTCACATGCTGTTCTTTCTTCTTGTATATAATTTATCTCCCTGCTTCGTGATATGAATTTTCTCCTTCTTTCTTTAAGATCTAAGTAAAAATGTACTTCATGATGTAAACTTGCTATTCTCCACATTAATGTAGTTGCACAGGTCTCTGGGTTTTCTGAGTAATTCTTAGTTTATTTATATTACTACACAGCCTCCATCCTCTCTCGTTCTCAAAATAAATAGACTCACACTCTAGATTTTGAGATTCTTTAATGGCAGAGATGGTGTTTCATATGTGAATTGTAAACACCTATTACAGAACCTATTGTATGGTAGGATAGAGGTAATTACAATTCAGTTCAACAAAAAATTTATTTTGTCCTGATTTTACTGTGTTACTCTTCTAAATCTCCACAACAAGCATGAGTTAGGAATCATTACTGAAAATTTAAAAAATGAGGTTCAGTGAAGTTATTAAGTTAAAACTCATAAGTAGAACTGGAATATTAATCTCCAAAGTCCATGCTTTATCTGATATACATACCTTATATTTTTGTCAGTAAATCTTTTTTGAGTTAGTGAATTATTAATTGAATAAATAAAAGTTGCCCAATAAATCTTTGACAATTTTCAAAAAGTTAAGTAGTAGGATAGTATGCACTGCAGTACTTCTTGAAAGTTTGAGATATATTAGCATTAGTTTGTTACTACATCTAATTTAATTCATTTTCTTTTATTCTTAAAAATTAAAAAATGTTTCAGAGATTACTTTCCAAAAAGAATCTGGCTTGCCTATTGAATGATATATTTCATTCTGTTTCTTCAAAAACATACAAAATTTCATAATTACATGTTTTAATATACTATTACACCCAATGTAAAAAAAATAAAATTAATGCCAACTAATACAGAGGTTTTCGTTTGTCATTCTATGTGTCTTTTAAGGTTCTTGTTACTAGCTTTATTTAGGTTTCAATTATTTTATTGTAAATCAGGTCACTGAAAAGTCAATCAATTATTTAAAAACACTTTATGGGGGTTACTTTTAACAAGAGAAACTCTATTAGTGTGCTATACAGCATTAAATCTGTTTCAGTAATCATTTCATATTTCACATAGTTACAAGTACATTCCTTTTTAGCTGCATTATAAAATGCTAATAACAATATCATTAATTGGTAATATATATTCATTGAAATTTAGTGACTTCAAGACCTATATAGCTTCATATTTATATTGTCCTTTGGGACACATATTCCAGATCTAACATCACATCCAGCTATAGATAGTGAGAATTAAACAGAACTATGAGATTATCTAGCTAGCCCAATGCTTTTATGACAAAGAAAATGAGGACCAGAAAGTCCCACATACTTTTTCCAACATGACCACACCAAGAAGATGACCAAGAACTAGAACTCAGTCCTTACACTCCTTAGTCAGTAAATTGTTTTCCGTTTAAATTCATGTCTATTTATTTTCCTTGATGAAATAACAAGAAAATTACTCAATAAAGACAGTTTACTCCAGATGCCAAATCTATTTTTCTTTTCTTGGTTTTCCTTTCTATGGTATTAGCCTTTACTACATTAATGCCACATAAATATCAACAGATTGTTTGGTCAAATCTGCTTAAGCAATTAGTTTGACTAATTACATGACTAAATTATTGGTTGACAAGAGTGCCTAGTCAATTCATGTTTAAGTAACTAGTCAAACTGGTTGTTTGCTTATAAACAAATAACTTCACTGGTTGAGGAAATGTTTTATTTTTTATTCTACTGATGTGGTGCAGATCCCACTTCTGAATGAGACCGTAGTCAATTGTTAAAGTTGTTAAGTGTCTCGTCATAAATTCATGATAATTTTTTTCACATGAGACAAAATGACCACTTTGCTTAATTTTCATCTTTCTCCTAGAAACTCTGGTATCATGTTTCCAAAGAAAATGGTGTGTTCTGGGTTTCCTTGACTACCTTCTGAAAGTCATCAAAAGGAAGGAAAGTTCATGCTGTTTGCAGCCTGGAAACTCAGGCCTTGAGGAGACACAGGAAAACTGGGTTAATAATCACTTGTGTGAAAAAGTAAACAGAACAGAAACAAAGAATGAGAGATAAAATATAAGAAAAGAGAATTTGATGAATATAAAATATTATTATATAATTTTATAAAAATGTGGCTTGGTTGTGCTGCTTTGTTCCAAAGCTTAGAAACGTTTTTAACAACTAGAAAGTAATTAACTCCTACTTAAATGTTGATTTAATGGTTGATCTGATCAAATCTGTATTGAGTGGCTATCATATAAAAAAGTTGACACCAAAACAAAGATATGTGTTACAGAAACTAAACACATACTTTTCAGCTAGTGATTTGCTGCTGAAAAATGTCCTGGAATTGTTATGAGTGAGTAGTCAAATCTCTATGCTCCTCTAAGGGGCCTCAGCTCCCTCACATTACTTCAAATGCTCACATTTCTGGAGATGATGTGACAAATGAGGTTGGGGTGAGCGAGAAGTGATTTAGCCACCTCTAAAAATTATTCTCTCTGGTGCATCCGAATTGTCTAAAATAATTTTTTCTAGGAAATATATTTAAGTTTATTTCATACAGAGGAGGAAATTCTGGAAAAAAAAAAAAACAAAAAAAGAAGAAAAAAAGAAGCACATGTCAAAAGATAAAATAGTGCAGCAGAAGGATTCATTGCCTAGGTAACTTTTTTCTTCTCTCATTTTGCTTTGCGATAAGTTCTCAATGGACTGATTCATTTAAGCTATGATTTTTATTCATATTTTTAAGCTGTTGGGCCTGATGTTGAAATCTCCCTTGTCACCAGTTAGACTTACTAGTTTTAATGATTTGGGTTTTAAATGAAGGTCATTATATAATATCCTGCATTGCATGCAGATTATAAAGTTCCTGCCAGCTTTGCCTTTTAATTAAATTATTCTTTCAAGTGGAATATAGGAGTAGAAAAGTCCATCTTCTTTTTATATTGAAGAGGCTCTATAGCCAAACTTCCTTGCTTTATTACTAATGAATATTTAAAATAATGTTCTTGAATAAACGTTGACTGTGTCTGAAAGAATTATTTGTTTAATACACCTTTTTCCCACCCAATTCAATTACCCATATTCTACAGATAAAATAATCGAACACATGACATATATACATATGATATATATCTATACCTACATACACACATATGTATATATGATACATGTATGTGTGCATTTGGTGTATATATACACACATGTATGTGTGCATTTGGTGTATATATACACACACACATATCTGTTTTACCCTTGATTTTCAGACATCTGTGACGCACAGCTAAGCAAAGAACAAAAAGAGAGTTGTAGAGTGTCAGTCTAGTAGAGAAACATAATGCTTGACAGTGAATCTGTTGATAAACGCTTCTGAAGAGGTGAGTAACCAGAAGTCTGAGGGGAAGGGGAAGGAGACAGGTTTACTGGGAGGAGCCGAATAATGGGAGAAGCATTATGAGGAAAGTCCCTTTGCTCTGGGCAGCAAGACTGGCACTTTTCATCTAACAGCTTAACTCTCTGAGACGGGTATCCACTACAAGGAGAGAAGGAAGAGATTCACTGCCTCTGGTTGGAAGCAGATCTGCAGGTTAACCTGCTAAGGCATGGAGAGCCAACAGTGGCAACCAATTGATAGGGGCATGGAGTATTTCTGGGCAATGGCAAAAGTGTTCCCAGCCCAGACTGGCTTATAACAGTTCGGACCACTTCAATAGACTGGGACACCAAGAAGCTGTATATGAGATAGAGGAAAATGAAAATTCTTGGGTTAGAGAGTGAACAGAGAAGGCTAAATAGGCAATCATGATACCATAAATAATTCATCTGGGAAGTCATATTTCAGGGCCAAGGAGTTAAAAATCATCCAGAACAGACCCATCATCTTAGGAAAGTTGAGTAGGCCTTGCAAGAAAACTAAATGGAGAGTTAGAAAGGTGGATTTCTGGAGGGAATGAAGGCACAGTAGTTAAGACCGGTCTTCATTCTTTCTATCTATTGCAACTTTAACTGTGTCATAAATCTTGACCAGAAATATCAGCAGATGGCATCTGAATGCTTTTGAAATTTTCTGTTGCTGAGGGTTAGTTTTCCAACCTCTCTATATGGTCTCTTTTATCTGGAATAATAAACAGTTGGTGGGTGGCATCCTTAAGTCAGTGATCTGAGTAGACTATCAACTTGCAAAGTCCCTCTCACCCTTTTATCTAACATTATCTGCTGAGTTCTAGGATTGACGACGGTTCGAGCTTCAGTCTAAAAACTGAGTACCTCTGCATTCATTAGATGATGAATAATGCAGGGCCCCTTGTTTATTTGCTTGCTCTGAAATCTTATCCTGTTTTTCAGCATCCCTTTCTAGGTCTGATATATAACTAATTGTTGGCAGATGTGGAAAGTATTTTGAGCCAAGATATAGTATTTGTTTGCACTGTCTGGTTTTTCAGCCTTAACCAATATCAGGTCATAGCAGCTGGTTTTTATCAAAGCTCTGTATACTATAGACCATCCACCTGACAAAACAAGATTTGCTCACATGACCTTCATTTGAAACCATTAAATACAGGCATTCCTCCAAAGTAATAGAGAAATTTTGTTGAAAATTTATAATCAGATTAATGAATTGGCTTAATTTGTGTTTATTTACATGTAAATGACTGTCTTGTAGTACACAGGTTAAAGTTTGTCCTTTTAAAACATACATTAAGATGTGTAGTTTTAGCTTATCATGAATTTTAATTTTAATTTCAGGCTTAAAATTATATTAAACCCCTATACTCTATATAGGTGTCACTCATAAGAAAAAGCTTACCAGTCACTTTTTATCCTTAGTGAAAAAGAGTGATATCATTTCAAAACTATAGTAAACAGCATGATTTGGACCTAGCACACTAATTTTGAATTAGCATTCCTTTCTTTACTGATAGGGCCTTCACTTTCCCCTTACATGCCAGAATCAGTATGGTGAATTATTTTCATGACCTTCCTCATAGTTTTAAATAAATAAAAGATTAGCATTTTAGCCACCCTGTTTACATTAATCTACAAATTTCATAAGCCACAGTAGTGTTTGTGTTTTCAACTTTCATGCATTTTTTCCATGGGTGCATGAGTTCATTTGATTTGTTTCAACTACCCAAAATATTTTAAGAGCACTGCACTGTGGAGAAGTATTTATTTGAAGTAGCTGTGGATAATTTGCAAACTCTATGATGATACAGTGGTCTTTACTAACGAAACAGAAAAGCTTTTATTCTGCAGTCTACCTGACACTGCAGGAAATAAAATTTCAAAGAGACCTAAGCTAGCTTTATTAAAATAATTTTAATTTTGGATTATACATTCTCCTGGGTTGTAATGCATCCAACATGATGTGATTCAAAGGCAATTTTATCTGTTTCTGTACCATCTGTGCAGTTATGAGATACTTTACAGTGCTGTAGAATAAAAGTTGTCTGAATCTAAAAGCCTTACTAAACAATAATTTAAAAGTCTACATGAAAAGCATGAACAAAATCTCACCTTTAGTTTTGGAAAATGTTGAAAGTAAATGTATTTGAAAAAGTTTGAAATACCTTACAATACCAAATATAAGGTCACCACAAAATAAGGCAACTCCCTACTTTTCCAATGAGAAGATGCAGTTAAAGATTTTCTGTTCAGTCAGTTGAATATATAAACACAGAAGCATATGAGGTAGTAAAATGTCTGCTTTTAATGTTTAAAATAATTTCCTTAGTACATATATTTAAAATCATATAAGTTAATAGTGTAATATTTACTTTTCTCCACTTCTTAATTCTCCATACCCTTTTCTCCATTCCTTAATTTCATGAAAAATTTTATTAAATTCTCCAGACACATCTTTGACCTCAGTGTCTTGGTCATTAATAAAGAAACTTTTAAAGTTATTTTACAAATTTTTCCAGAGAATATAGTTTTTATTTTCACCTATCATTGTTTGCAACACAGCACATTTTTCATTCTTTTTATGAACTGTCCCTAAAGTACATCCCAAGAGACACAAACCCATAAGCTTAACATTAGGACTTATTTTTCATTGTTATTTTTATCTCCAAACCATAAAGTACAACATTACTTTTAAGTGATGTTCAACAGAATTATTTATAATGAAATCCAACACCTTTTGAGAAATAAAGCTCAATTTCTGTTTCTGCTTTTGTAAAAATCCCATCAGTTAACCTCTAAGGTCATGCATAGCTAGCATTGACTGTAACACTAATAAAATGACTTGCCAAATGGAACGTTGATGTGCAAAATAAGGTAATTGGGAAAGCAGCTATAACATGAGCTATTTTGTAAGGGTTCAAATGTAAAGCAAATAATTCTATTCTTTTGAAAGAAAATGGGGGAGATGGAAACCTCTTCTTACATTTGGGCATGCACATTGCATTATCCAAGTATTATTTTAACTTCCCACTTACTACCAAGACAATTTACTTCAACTTTTGTTTAAATATGTATCTATTTATTAAATAGGTAACACATTCTTATATTCAATATTTTTAAAGTATTGAAAATATACAGCAAAATGTCTCCCTCTTATCCTATCTGCCCCTTATCACAATTCCCTGTCCTGAAAGCAGTCAATGTTATCAATGTTTGTGTATCATTCCAAAGATATTTATCTGATGCATATATAAATATTATAGTTTGAAAGCACAGCTCTTATAATTTTATATACCAATAACTGCAATTAAGTAATAAAAACTTACACAGCTACTTATTGTTTTGTTTTCTTTTTCTTTCCTTTTTTTTTTGTTTTGCTTTGTTTTGTTTTGTTTTGAGATGGAGTCTTGCTCTGTCACCCAGGCTGGAGTGCAGTGGCACGATCTCAGCTTACTGCAACCTCTGCCTCCTGGGTTCAAGCAATTCTCCTGCCTCAGCCTCTCAAGTAGCTGGGACTTCAGGCACATGCCATCATACCCGGCTAATTTTTGCATTTTTAGTATAGATGGGATTTCGCCATCTTAGTCAGGCTGGTCTCAAACTCCTGACCTCAGGTGATCCACCTGCCTCAGCTTCCCAAAGTGCTGGGATTACAGGCGTGAGTCACTGCGCCCAGCCTATTGTTTTGTTTTCCTTCCAAGGAAAATATAAACATAATTCAAAACAATATTCTAATAATTCTTCTGGCTGTGAATGCTACTTTTGACTGGTGTTGTACAATAATATTTATATACACAACTTACATTTGTTAATTCAATAAATAAATTTAAACTATCAGTTGATCAGTTGTCATCATACGCAGTTTATAAGAGTTTACTCAATGATGTTTCTCTAATTAAAATAGTTTATGAGTAAGGAGAATGTGAAAAAAAAAAGACAGTAAGTATACTGTTTATATGTTGAACAAATAACCAGTTAAATTACTTATTTTTTCTTTAAACAGATAGTGTAATAAAAATACCATTTCAAAACATGTCACTTTGAAATCAGATCTTCTTTTTATTACAATAGTAATATATGTTCACTGCAGATATTTTAAGAAACACAGACATGAGAAAAGAAGTTATAAACCCCATGCAACATATACACTGCTGAGGGGTCAGTGAACACCATGGTATGTCTCCAGTCCTCCACTGTTTATTTGATTGAGAGAGACTTTGATCCTGCTCCCTGTCCCCTAAGTAAATGCTGTATCAAGGTCTTTGATAAGTGCAATGGAACTGTCAACTCACCAGTTTCACCCCACCTGCAGTGGCTCTTCCTTAGCTCTCACCAAGAAAAAAAAAAACTTGTTATGTGAAAGCTCAGACTGCCCCCCTTTTCTACCAGGTACTGACCTTGAACCTTGAAGCTCCTTCCCACTAGTAAAAGGGATCTGAAATTGTAGCCAAGACATCCCTGTGGGCTGCATCTTTGTTTCAGGTCTAGGAAAAGGTGACTGGTCCTCCTATCCTAGTCAGTCTCTGGTTCTAATTTCATTCCAATTGTCTGCTGGGGCTGTACCTTCTTCAGTTGGTCCTTGCCTATCCCTTTCAGTTCTGGGTCTGGACCTTATCTCTGAAACCCTTCTCATAGCCTTGGACAAACTTCTTTGTCTTGTGACTTTGTGTGTGTGTGTGACTTGTTCACTCTACATAATGCAGAGATTTCTTGCCACTGCCCAAAAACCACATTTCCGTGCTCTGCCATTGGTTGTGAGCTGGAAAGACTGATATTAGCTCACTTTGGACTTGAATTTTTTCTGTATTAATTTTTACTTGTGATTTGAAATGTCCCAATCCTCTGTGTCTGTTAAGTTTTAAGGATCTCAGGCAACTTCTCTTTGAATGGAAGCTTCTGAGATGTGTGGTGGCCATGGCAGTAAAAAATACCAGTGAGCATCATGGTCCCTGATTAGGTATTCACTACCATGGCTTATAAACATCCACAATGATCAGGTACGAAATACAATCTCTCCTGGAAATTAAACACTGCATATGTGCATTCCAGTTGGTCTGTTTATTCTAATGCTGAAAGCTAATAACTCTTATTTTTCACTTACTGTAGAAGGTTTCTTTTTTTTTTTTTTTTTTTTTTTAGACGGAGTCTCGCTCTGTCGCCCAGGCTGGAGTGCAGTGGCGCAATCTCGGCTCACTGCAAGCTCCGCCTCCCGGGTTCACGCCATTCTCCTACCTCAGCCTCCCGAGTAGCTGGGACTACAGGCGCCCGCCACTGCGCCCGGCTAATTTTTTTCTATTTTTTAATAGAGACGGGGTTTCACCGTGTTAGCCAGGATGGTCTCGATCTCCTGACCTCGTGATCCGCCCGTCTCGGCCTCCCAAAGTGCTGAGATTACAGGCGTGAGCCACCGCGCCCGGCACTGTAGAAGGTTTCTATATGGTGCAAATGTCCCACTCTCTGAAGCTATACCCAAAGGGACAATTCCAGAGCCTGAGAACTTAGTATCCAAAGAAGTTCCTGGTTTGCAGAGGAAGTGAAATGATCTCTGGAGACAGAAGCATAAAGCTTCTAAACTGAAGAGTACACATTCTGAACCCCTGTAAGATCAGAGTGGACAAATTTGAGAGGACGGCTGAGGGGATGATAAAGGAATTCCTCAACCACCTTGCAAAACATGACATTAGGACAAAGCTTCTGTTCACATAGTCCATTGGGAAATGTATCGGCCTTTGCTCTCAGCTTGATCCTTTACCTTTATTCTCTTATTATTCTCAGTTACACCAATATTCTTGTTCTCTTTGTTCTAGGCTTGATTTTCTATTTTACCTCTTTTAGATAAGTTCTGCCTATTACATCTTCTTTTGTAAATCATCTCTGTCTAGCCATAGGTAGCTAGAAATGCAGTGTCTGCCTCTGGTAGCATGGGTAAGTCTCAACCAAATTTATTGCTTCTGATTACGTGATTGTAACATCTGCATGCTGTCATATCAGATCTGACTTGGCTAAAAGTTTCTGAGCATTCAAGGCATAGGAATACTTTAATAGTACTGGCTGCCTATAGTTGGAGGTAATTTAACCTATGGATGGCAGTAAGCATATCTGTGGGCGTGAGGAACAAAAATTCTGTCAAAAATCTTAGTGTTTCTTTTAACTTGCATTTTTGTTCAGATGATTCCTTAGTTTATGTTGTTCCAAATTAATCATTCTCTTAGTCAACCAGGTTATTGTTAATGCAGAAGAAGCCATAACCATCAGAATATGAAATAGTTATGTGAAATGAAGTTCTGCAGAAAAGTCAGATACTTTTATTGTTTTTCATGAATATGTACAGAAAGTAAGACTTGGGCTTTAAAAAATAAAATGTAGAGTTTTTTTTTATACCAATCAATATGAATTAAATATTCTCAACCCTTTTATTTCCTCTCCCCTTTGATGAAATTCTGCTAGGTTAGAAGAAGTTTCACTATGAATAAGAAGACATTCTGAGCATTCAGAAGACTGACCTACTAGATCATTTTTTTCCTTTACTGTTTGGTCCATAAAAAATTGATGTTCTCCTCTCAGGTAACATGCTTATTTTTATCTACATGAAACTCATTGATCTCCTTCCAATTTGGTGTTAGCCTCTTCATTCCACTATCATTCCCGAGGTAACGAATGATATTTTCATAGGCATGGCTAGTAATCAATATAGACAAGCTCTGCTCATTGATCTGAGGAAGACCTTTGATCTGGAAAATCACCAATTATGGCTATTTAAAGTAGATTCAATTGGATTAGGAAGAACAAGAAAGAACTGGTATCTACAATATTCTTTAATAGTTTTAAAACCTAGAAAGACACAAAGTTAAATATAAGCCTCTTAAAGAATAAGGGTTAATTTTCATTCTTTCAATTTTAAATGAAGATTTTCTTGCACATTCTACTTTATCACTGAATTTTTTATGGCTGTGTAATGTGATATTCTTATAAGGGACATCCCAGGTACAAGGTAATTGACGATTTGCAGTGAGTTTCTGACAACCTTCAAATCCTAATTAATAAAAATAGATTCAGCTTAAATATTGATATACTAAGCATTAGTCTTATTTTAACTGAAAAAGGTGGACTCCTGGTCCCAGCAAATTAAGTCTTTAATAGTATGCAGGCTACCTAGTTGATTGATCGATTACATTTTCTAGTATAATTTCCAGGTACTGTTATTTTCAGACTATGACCAAATTTGAATTAGCAATGAGAACATAGATTGTTTTTGCCTCCATGAGACTGTTCTCCAGAGTACAATCTATATTATTTAATGCACAGTAGTCTATGCTGCCTCTGAAAAACATGAATAGTAAAATATATTAAGGCAAAGAGGTAGATCAAATTTGTTTTTTTTTTTTCTTTTATCTATTCTATATATTCAGGGAGTCTTAAATGCTGGTGGAAGATCTAGACTCCTAAAAAGCTGTTTAATTTGTGGTTTACAGCACAGGTTATGGAGTTGAAGGGTATGGATTCAGATTCCAGCTTTACAATTTGATAGTTGCATGACTTGAAAGAGTATTTACTCTCTTTTTCTCTCTAGTTTCTTCATGTTTAATAATAATAATAGTATCTACCTCATACGTTTAAACCTTCAACAAATTAGTACTTCATAACAACAAATTAGTACTTCATATTTAACAAGGATTAAACAAATTAGTACTGTATAACAACAATACTTAATAATGTTTATTTATTCGGCAACTATTATGTGATAAATAATGTTCTAAATACTTTAAAATATTCTAAACACAGCAACTTAATGAATTAGGTACTCTCTCCCCATTTTATTGATGAGGAAACAACCACAGAGTCTAACGTCATCTGCCAAAACTCACAAGCTGGTAAATGATCTAATGAGTACTAAAATACAAGTAGTCTTATTTGAGAGCTTCTCCTCCTAACCACTACTACATTAATGCACAAAACGTTTAATATATAAAATGCCACATAATAAACTGTCAATAAATGACATTGAATGTTAATAAATATGAATAATAAATTCCCCAAATTCCAGGAACAATTCCAAATTTTAGATGTAAAAAATATATATATACCTAGCCTTGAAACAATAGCTTATTTCTTTTCTGCAGAGCTGAGTGCCCATTTCTCCTTTTCCTGCTTAATCTCTAATTTAGGTGCTCAGCTTTTGACTGTCTTACCTGCCTTCTGTCAGCAGCCTCTTCCTGCATGGCTTCTTCGCCCACCCCGCTAAATGTCTACCTTCTTCTTTTACTCTCCGCAGTTGGCTACATATCAGATAATTTTTCATAGTGTTAGAAGACATCTGTTTATTTTTATCCTCAGCATTTGTTGACCTTTTCTTTTGGAAACCTTGACCAAACTTCCTTCCTAGAGAACACCATCTCAATCTCTTCTAGTTTCTTGCCTTCTCGAATGGGGTTGACTTTCCTCCAGGCTCCAGCAGTGACTGCATGAGATGTCAGAGCAGACACATTACCTGGGCCAGTGAGAGGTTCAGGAATGAGTATGTGTGGCCCAGTCACAACCAGTGAAATGTAACTGGAATAAATATTGAAAAAAGTCTGTTTTTCTTTTATGTTGGCCTCAAAGTTGTGAGAATATAAAATCTGGAGCTGCTTTGCCATTGGGCAATGGTCAGAGATTTTTCTCTCTGAAACTGGAGTAAACACAAAAGAGGTAGGAGATACATTGGGTTCTGCGTGGTCATTTAAACCTCGGCCTCAAGATGTGTTTAGAATCAGTTCTCCTACAGACATTTCCATTGTGTGATGCAATATGTTCTCCTTTTGCTTAAGTCAGTTAAGCAAAAGGGCTTAAGGTTTCTTTTACTTACAAATGAAAGAGTTTAATTAATTAATTAATTAATTTTTGGCACAGAGTCTTATTCTGTCACCCAGGCTGAAGTGCAGTGGTGTGATGATGGCTCATCACAGCCTCGGCCTCCCCAGGTTCAGATGATCCTCCCACCTTAGCTGAGTAGCTGAGACTACAGGCATGCACCACCATACCTGGCTAATTTTTGTATTTTTTGTAGAGATGGGGTTTCACCATGTTTCCCAGACTAGTCTCAAACTCCTGGGCTCAAACAACCTGCCCACCTCGACCTCTCAGAGGGTTAGGATTACAGACATGAGCCACTGTACCCGGCCTGAAAGAGTTTTAATTCAAAAAAATTTTTATGCTCAAAAAACATTTTTTAACACTCAAAAAGATGAAGTTATCTCATTGGTATATTAGTAGTGGATTTGGATAGTTTTGATGAGGTACAAGTTAGAGCCCTATAGGATAATTGTGTAGGTAGCAATCATAGGTAATACCATTATCGATCCCTTCCCTCACCATTCTGTTAACCAGACCTTTCTCAAGAATATCTTCATATCAATAAGTAGTCTTAGCGGCTTCTTCATGCCTTCTTGTTATTGTTACCCTGTGGTTCAAGCAGTATTTAAAAGAAAGACACTTTTATCCTAGGAGATTTTATGTCTTGCTCATTCCCAGGACTGACATTTGTAAGTGAATATATTTCAAGTAAATTCAATGTTCCTCTCAATACTGCAGTTCACCCATTGTCTAGAAAACCTCATACCTTTAAGCCCAGACAACTTTCTTCCTGGCTATTTTCCCTGGGCCTGGAGAAGAGAATGATTTAGAAATTCTGCAGCTGTTTTAGGACACACATGGACAGATGCAGAAAAACAATGAAGTCGGGAGTCCAATCATAGAGCATCAGAGACCTTGATCTTGTTAGGCATACTGAAAAAAAAGAAAAGTATACAAAATGTGACATAATGTTTTATGCACATGGCAAAAAGTCAGGATTCTGCCAGAGTTGTTTGGTGTCACCCCTTCAAATGCCTTCTCAGTATCTCACCCCCACTATTGTCCCTTTGTTGACCCCACTCATCAGAGCACTGTCTCTGGTCTCCCTAACATAATGAAATTTAGATTGTATTGCCAAATATGAGCCCAACAGTAAACCTCAGGAACATAGGCAATGTATTAACTATAAAGGGAAACCTCAGCCTTCTGGGCAGATACAGAAGCTACATAATGATGCAAAGTCATTATATAGAGAGGTAATCAAAAGTAAGATGGAAATTACATACAGACATAGTGAAAATTTGCTTCACACCTAGGAAATACAAAGTAAAAGAGCCAACTCTTGAGACAGTGATTCCCAAGTAGTGTTTTCTACTAGTAATGGGCAATTATAGTAGATTCTTTTAAGTTAAGGTTAAAAGAATTACAATTTGGGTTAGTACTGTTCTTTCTAAATCTCAGCTATGTGGCTCTTTTTAGTAGTATGCTCAAACATTTTAACTTGGTGTACAATTTCCTTCCCAATTATATTCTATGCTGCTTTTTCAGCATCATGAATATTTTCTTCTACATACCTGTCTGCCTTGCCAACAGGTTTTTGTTATTTCCACGTGGAATGCACTTACAAGGCTGCAGCTTTCACCTGCAATGCCACAGTCACTGGTCTTCTTAACAGTTATAACCTCCTGCATCCTAGCTCAGGAACCAGGCAGGCATAAACTTCAAGGAAGGCTATACCCTCTCAGGTCCCACAGAGATACAGGCATTAATTATCCTATAACAATTATTCCAATTATTTAATCAATGATGGAATGGGAAAATGAATATAATCACTATAACAAGAGCAGAAGGTTCTTGTAGAGTTTCTAAATTTTTGGTTCTTACAAAAAGAAACAGGAGAAGGCATTGCTCTCTTCTCCTTCCAGCCATTGGATATTGTTGTATGCGTGTATGATGTTTGAGATACTTTAACCATCCTTCCACCATGGATAAAGTCAAGTAAAGGCCAAAAGGCAGCTTATCGAGAACTGCAGAGGGAAGAGGTGGGAAGAAACTAAGTTCTTGCTGGCAGCACTGAGTTAATAAATTGTCACTCTGGAGCTGCTCAAGCACTGGACTTTTGATCCTGTGGGTGCAATGGGCATTTGTCTTCCCTTGTGATTATTCAACAATTCAATATCCTTTCCATGTTAGGACATTCTTCTCTCTACAAGTAAAGCCAGCCATACATTATAAAAGCTAAAATTGCTAGATGCTCGGTTTCCCATTTTCTCTTGCATCTTGGGCATGGGAATGTAAGCTAGATTCTGCCCCAGAATTTTAACAGAAGTCACTGACGTGAAGGAACAAGGAAGCCCTGTGAGTAAAGGTGATGGAAGCACCTGCTTCTACATTCACATTCCAGAAGCAGCTGGGTAGCATTGCTAGAGCATTATTTCAGGTTGAACTCTGGTTGTGTCAGTGGTGAAAGATGTGCTGGCCATGCCTACGGGTTATGGCAATGCTATCTTCATAAAATTGGTTTTGTGAGATGATTTCAGTTTCGTCCTTGGCTATATAACCTCTAAACCTGTATCTCTGATTAACTTAGATACTTTGAGAGCCATCTATTCAGGATTATTTTTTGTTAAACACACTGGAGTTAATTTCTATTATCCACAACTAAGAACTTTGAGCAATACATAGAGATAATGCCTTTTAATTATAAAGGTTTTATTGTTGAGCAATTGGTTTCCTATTTTTGCAGCTGGAAGCTTTTTCACAGATGTACACGTTCTATTCCTTTGGTTGGAAATCTCTTCTCTGTCATTGTTACCATGACAAAGACACCATAACATGTCACCATAACACCATAACATAACTGGTTATTCTACAAAACATTGGTTCTGTTGAAAATATATTTAAGAAATGTTGTTTAAACAAAGTTAAATGGATTTTCTTACTACAGGACATCTCAGAATGTTATTATGCTGTCGTGGATTGTGAATTTCCAAGAAAGGCAGGTGAGGAAGTTGAAGCTTACTCTGTGTTCCAAAGTCAGCATTTAGGGTGACAATCATATAAAAATCCATGAGAAGGCACCACTTTAGGAAATGGCATATAATCTTTATAATCGCAACAAATCAGTGTTTCTTCCAGAGTTGAAGTGGATGATTGTTTATTTGGTTAAGTATTAGAAGAGGCTACCAACTGTGGGCCGTGTAATACACATTTTTAAAAAATTGATCACATTCAGCAGAGTATAATTAAAAGATTTCAGTATGAGTGGTAATGAAACTTAAAAACTAAAAGAAATTAATTCCTATTTCTTATATGCTCAGTCTGGGACGTGTATTCACTGAGTTTGACTGATAGGCAGAATCACATATATTATGTAAGGTGTTTCTCTCTCTTTCTCTTTGTACCTCTCTCCCTTCATCTTTCTCTTTCTCTCCTTAAAACACTATCACATGACAATGAATAGTAACCATCCATGTGGGGTAGAAACAAAACACAGTCTCTTGGTGTCATTGCAATTAAAGATCCTTTGGTAGGGCCAATCTTAAGTGGCAAGAAATCACAGGGGTCTGTATTGTGCCCCTGCATTAGTGCCTGGTGGTCTCTTCTTTTTATCAGAGAGAAAAAAGGAAAGACCTATTTTCCATTTGTCCATTATAACCTTACTTATAACAAATGGATATATTGGTATTTTTTCATGCTATTGTTGGCATTTTGAGACTTTAAGTAAGTATGAGAACCTTTACTGGGACATGAGCACTTGTGGAGAGAAGGAGAGGGTATTGGAGCATCAGTGGTGAAGTGGGAGACTGCAGCACTAATGTTAAATTCTGTTATTTCACTATCTCACCTAGAGTTGGAAATATAGAATACGTAAATGTTTTCATTTATGAAGTGTATTATCAGTGTCATTATCATTAGTTCTGACTTTTCTAGTGCTTTTTCTTGCTTTTATTTTTTAGAGACAAGGATGCTTTTCACTCAGTGCTGATTTAAAGCCATAGTTCCCAAATTTATCAACTAATATCTCAACAAGCAGGAGTCTCTAATATCTACAAGGCATACACTGTTGCAGTTACAAAGAATTGTCAGGCAGAATTCAGAATTCTTCCATGAGAAACTAACTTTGTAGTTTTGGTAGTAGCAAAAAATGATTATTAATTTCTCCCCACAGATGGCCACCAGGTTTACTTAAGTGATGATATCTTAGACAGCAGTTCTAATATAAATATATTTCTTAACACTGTAGAAGGATTATTTATTATCACCTTTTTTCAAAGTCTTATCTAAGACTAAATGCTCCTGATTATAACATGTCTTTAATGAGTTCTTTTATTTTATTCTAATTTTGAAACACTGCTCTCCCTGACTTAACCTAGGGCTAAAATTGAGTATCAAAATCCCATTGTGGTTTCTGGTTCATCAGAAAACACACTAAGCTCCCCCAAAAGGCTTATTTCTCTACTTTCTACCAGAGAAGTGAGTCAATCCAGGATAACTAATGCTTTCTGGTCTCTTTTAATTATTAGAATGCCGGGCTCGGGTTTGACAATGACATTGCGAGGCTGATGCAATACCAGAGGTCTAAGGGTGACGATTTGCTGCACAGAGAAAAAGACAACATTTGCAATGCTCTTCACACTTTTGATTCACTGCTCTTCCTCCTGCCTCACGTTTCAAGCTCACACTTTTCTTGTTAATACTACACCCTTTCCTGACACAGAGGTGCTCTATTTGTCTTACGGTAGTCGTTTTCTCTGTTGGATGCAGAGTAGCTCTGGTCATGTGGGGTAGAAGCCATGTGTCATGGTTTCCATGTCCTGAGGCTTTCATCTGGTATTTTCTGACAAAAGATGCCACAAAAGGAGTCACTGGGTAACTCAGCTAACTTAGTCTCTCCTTCATTGTATTCAGCTCATTGTGCTGCAAAAATAATCTTATACAACATATTTCTCCAAATCCAGAAGTATATGTTTCTTGCATATGGGGATATTTCTTGCATATTCTTTTGGCATCTGTAGGAGCCTTATATCCATAAAAGGAATAATGCTTGGAACCACCTTGCCACTGTTTTTTTCCCTTTATGGGTTATTTTAATTATAGAAGTATTATCTCTAATTGTAATCAGGATGTGTATTAATCTTTACAGGAGAACTATATAATTGCTTATTAAATATTTCTAATAGTTATTAATATAATAATTATTATTAATAAAACTGGGGTTCAGAATTTCCTCCTTTCATTATTTATTACCTAGGAAAAGACCAGAGAAAATGGTGAATACAATAATGTAAATTTAAAAAAAATCTTGCCTTCTTTTAGAGCTACACTGATTTAAAATGCGTCATTGACGACATCACCGTCATTCAAAGTACTGTACTTTATTCAGATGGCAGGTTGTATTTGCAAATGCAAAGTTCATCAGAGAGGGCTTCTTTTTTCCCGGCTTCAGTCTCACAAAACTCTTCTGTTACATTAAAACAAAGAATTAGAAAAATTATTTTTAAAAGATCAGCCTGAAGCTGTCTCTTTTGTTCTTTAACATACAATACTTCTATTGAGGGTTTCAAATGGAATTTATTCATGTCAGATGCATGAGATTGTACAGTCTCCATTTTGAAAAGTTATGTATTCTGCATTACTCTTCTGTCCATATTTCTGAGTGTTTTAACTAGTGCTTTGCTTAGGCTGTATTGGATGGTATCTGATCAAAGTAGTTCTAATCCCAACATTTTCAGGATGACTTACTGTATTTGTGCTATGCCTGCTTTTAAGGTAAAAAAAGAGATGAGTTTTTGCTTTTCCCTTTGCGCTGTTTATTCGTGTAAGTTCAATAAAAATAAAAGAAAGACAGAGATGAGTTTCTTGGAATAAAGCGGTTATGATGTTTGCATATATTTATAAAGTATTCCTTCTGATTCTGAAGAATTTATTTATAAAATTTAAATATAATTTATAATTTATACATACAAACAACACATATATATAAAACAAAGGTATATGAATTATATATTATGTACTCTAGAGAAGTAAGAAACAAAATAATGTGCCCTTGTTTAACATGTTAATTTAAAAAGAAATGGAGCAATCTATTACTTTATTACATGAAATGGTGTTATCTAGCACAAAGATTGAAAAACTAAGGCCCGCAGGCCTGGTATTCATTTTTATAAACACAGGTTTATTGGAGCACAGCCATATCCATTTATTTGCATATTGTCTATGGTTATGTTTGCCTAAAATGGCAGAATTGAACAGCTGCAGCACAGACCATATAACACACAAAGCCTACAATATTTACTCTCTAGCCACCTAAAGAAAGAGTTTGCTGACTTCTGATCTAACACATGCATAGGTAAGTCAATATTCCCCAAATTTAGAGGTTGAATGCTGTAACTGTCATATTTCCTAAGGGTAAATTATAAATCTATTTTATCTTCAGACAACCAGACATGAGACTCAACAACTAGAGCCAACATGTACAAAGAAAGAAAAATTGTATCTCAGAATGCTTAGCATCGGTAGTACAAGCCTTCACCACTTGAGCTATACTGTAGGAAACTTCTATTAGACACTGAAGGAGCTATTCATTATCTCTGAAAAAGATCTCCCTTCATATAGTAGAGAGCAAAAGCATCAGCCATTACACCAAGTCTTTTATACCTTACTCTAATGTAAAATGGCAACAAGACCTATGCTAGCTAACAGGAGGTCTACAATCCGCCCTTTCATAAAGCTCTGTCATTCTCAGGAGGAATGACTCCAGAGAAATGGGAATGTAGGGACAGTCTTCAGTTAGCTTACTTTTTTGCTTTCAGGTCTTGCTTTGATCCTGTATTCATCCCACAATGTGTGTTTGTTAAATTTTTAATTCGTTGAGAGTTGTACACAGCACCATTAAAACAATCTTTTCACATTTAGCCGTCCTGCAAATAATGACGTCACCACTTGAAAAACTGGCTTCATTAACTTTAATTTTCCATTTGCTTTTCTGTCACTGATTATTTGAAATATAACCACTCATTATTTCCATTTCCTTTCATTCACTGTTTTAGACTTTATTATTCGGCATTTTTCAGATATATTTCTATCCTCATAGCCACTGAACTTCTTATGATCTACTTAACAGTTGTTGACAAACACAGTTGTTCTTTGTAAAAAGTAATCATCTCTTTATTAGGTATCTATGTTTCCAGTGAAAGCATAAAAGTTGCAAAAATATGATATTGATATTTTCAGTATGTAAGTCTGCCTTGGTTAAAGATCTAATCTCTATGTTTCTTTGACCTCATAACCTTTTACCTCAACTTTCAGTCTGTGTTCCATTTAAAAATGTAAATATTATTAGTGCATATAGGAAAGATCACCTCTGTTTGAAAATTGCATATAAATAACTCCAGAGGACTGGAAAGGGGCCTAGACTAGAATCATTGCATAAGGATTAGGTCTGTATTACATTAACTACAGAAAGAGAGAATTTCATACATTAACATGGAAAGAGCTAGTGAGGTGGCTTGAGCTGAAATTATAAACAACACAGATGTGGGCCAGTAAATGACACTCATGTTGAAAGCTCTTTTCTCCACTGTTGTCTCTCTGAATTTTAAGTATTGTACTAGTTATTAACTATCAATACAATCAGGTAATTAAAACAAAATGAAGGTTTTGCTTATACTCCAGAAAACTGAGAAATCTAATAATTCAAGTCTAGGGGTCTAATTTCCATCCTGTTACTTATCTCCTGAAATGACCAAAGGAATATAAAAATAGACACTCATATGCATCAGTTAAAAGACCAGAGGAGTGTTATTACTTCCATTGTCAGAAATAGCAAAGTATTTCTGCTAGATTTAGTGCAGATGAAATGACAAGACACCGAAGGCTGGTTCAAAATGTCCCTCTGGAGTAAGTGGTTTAGACTCTCAGGAAGTAATCAGGGGACGGTCTGCCAGACCACTGACACCTTTATAATTGGAAGGATGAACATGGGAGGCAAGGAGATTCTATAGGGCAAATGGAGAGTTTAAATTTGGTATTACTTCTACTGCTGCGGATACGGAGCATTTGTAACTAGTTCACTGGGGGACACCCCAGCATTTCCTTGTTTTCCCAGTAGAAATAATAAAAATAGTCATATTTATACAGAGTTTATTATGTGCCAGTTACTTTTTTAAATGCTTAACATGAATTGTCACACTTAATGCTCTTATTGACCCTGGATATAGGTACAGTTATTAAATGAATTTTATCGGTAAGTCAATTAAGGTACATAAAGTTTAAGTAACTTGTCCAAGGTCAGATAATGAGTAAAGGAACTAAGATTTACACTCTAGCAGCCTGATTTGAGATGACACCCTCAAATGCTATTTTATATGACCTCCTAGAAAGTCAGTTGTGTCACCAGTTCTCTTAGCTTCTTGACAATACACAAGGAATTCAACTGGGTATGGCATGTCTAGGTTTTGCCAGATATAGCAAACAAAATACAGGATGCCCAGTTACATTTGAATTTCAAATAAACAGTGAAAGCTTTTTTTAAAAAAAAACTGTCATTGCATTTTTCTGCGCAATATTTGGCACATACTTAAACTAAAAATGTATTCGTCATTTGTCTGATATTAAAGTTTAACCAGGCATTCTGTATTGTATCTGCCCACCCTAGGAATGACTCCCTAATAACAAGGAGACAGCCAAACCAGAAGGAGTATTGTACTAGTTATTAACTAGTACTAGTACAATAGGAGCATCCTCACAGCACACCTGGCCTTGAGTCTGGGTAGAAGAGACCTGGCCACTGTATTCTGGTGCACCAACTTTGCCAAATACAGAAGAAACTGCACAAAGAACTACTTCCTGTGCTGGGAAAGTTCTGTGTTTAAGCCTGCCCACTGCTTCTCTCAGAAAGTTGGGTTTTTACACTGCTAATGTAAATTTGCATTTACCAGCCCTCCATCTGAATATCTCAAAGCAGAAATCTGAGATCAACTGATGAAATAACCTGGGGCCCCAAACCGAAAAGCTGGGTTTATGAGCAGACTTCCAGCCTGAATTTCTGCTTCTTTTTTCAAGAATAAATGAACAAATAAAAATCACAGTGAAGATTGTGAAGAGATTCTGCAATATGAAAGAAAGCAACTTTTAGGAAGTATCTACTTTTATTGCTTAAAAAAATCCAGAGAAAGTAGAGGTAAATGTTTGATAGTTTCCACTTCGGACTATCAAAAATCTAATAATATCAAATATTAATCGATCACCTACTATGAGTGTGACATGCTCTGGTGACACAGACTAAAGCAAAGGTGGCTCCATCAAATACATTTTTGTAAAATAAATTATAGCAAAATAAACGAAAGAGTGGGTATTGGCAAGTATTGTAGAATGAATGAATGAATACGTAAATAAATCTAAAGGAAGGGAGAAAGAATAACTCTTGGCCGGATGTGGTGGCTCACGCCTATAATCCCAGCACTTTGGGAGGCCAAGGCGGGCAGATCACGAGGTCAGGAGATCAAGACCATCCTGGCTAACACAGCGAAAACCTGTGTCTACTAAAAATACAAGAAGAACAACAAAAATTAGCTGGACATGGTGGCACATACCTGTAGTCCCAGCTACTCAGGAGGGTGAGCCAGTAGAATCGCTTGAACCCAGGAGGTAGAGGTTGCAGCGAGCTGAGATTGCACCACTGCACTCCAGCCTGGGTGGCAGAGTGAGACTCTGTCTCAAAAAAAAAAAAAATTAGCCAGGTGTGGTGCCTCACGCCCGCAGTCCTAGCTACTCAGGAGGCTGAGGCAGGAGAATCGCTTGAACCCAGAAGGTAGAGGTTACAGTGAGCTGAGATCGTGCCACTGTACTCCAGCCTGGGAAACAAAATGGGACTTCATCAAAAAAAAAAAAAAAAACAAGACAGGACATAAAAAGAAACGAGTAGATGACTAATGGGATCTTAGGCCTCCTTTTTTAGAGAGAAGATGAAAGAATTTTTATTTGTACATTGAAAGCTTTACTATTGCAGGATGTATTTTGTCAATCTTTGCTGTCATATGAAGGTCAAGATCGAAAAGAAGAATGTGTATAAAGTTAAATATTCAAAGTAGAAGATTGAGAAAGATCTGCTGGCTCCATACTCAACGTCCATCTAAATTCCTTTCAAGGTGGCTTCTGAAATTGCAGATGGTGGAAAACCACATCTTATTTCCTGACCCTGTGACAACTAAAATTCTATATGAATAAAGTCCACTGTTAGATACACTCAAATGAGATTTGGGAGATGGAAGTGAAGCAAAAGATTTTTCTATTTCTACTGGAAATCATGGTTAAAAAAAAGTCATGTGCTTTATTTTCTGCTATATCATTAGCAGAGGTCCTAATTCCCGGCCACTAGCTTCACTGATGTCAAGTAAGAATATGTGGCATCTGTTGTGCTGTATAGATTGCAACGGGCATAACATTGGTTTGAAGCTGGTACCATGGAAAGGAAATTTCCTGATGGCGTTGCCTTACTGATTGATAAGAGTGGCAGCAAGATTCTGGAGCCTACAGTACATGATTCTGGAGCCTATAGTAGACCATGTTTCACATTAGATGATGTTTTTTTTCATCACAGAGGACGTGTCATCTCCCTTGGTGACCAAGTTCCATAGTGTGTGTATAGGAGTTATTCCTGAAATCTCAACAATAATTTGTTTCTTCAGAATTTCTGGCAATTTTGTAAGCCATGTACTCTGTAATACATCTATCTCAGTTTATGCTAGGTAGAGTGAATTCTGTTTCCTACAACAAAAATCTAAATGTACAAAAGGCCTGACAACAGAGATTGAGATGAGAAGTAAAGAAGCATGAGAATAGGCTGGAAAAGGATGTGTAGATAAAATCGATTGCAAGGCTAAAAATGAAATTTAAAAATTTAAATTTGCATTAAATGCAGTAAAGATTAGAAATCACATTACAGACAGCTAAATAGTGCTGTGATAGACAAACTTAGGAAGCCCTCCAGAAAACAGGGCAGAGACGAATGCTTATTAAAAAAAATAAAAAAAAAAAAAGAAAACAGGCCAGGCACAGTGGCTCATGCCTGTAATCCCAGCACTTTGGAAGGCCGAGGCGAGTGGATCACCTGAGATCAGGAGTTCAAGACAAGCCTGGCCAACATAGTGAAACCCCGTCTGTACTAAAACTACAAAAATTAGCTGCGTATGGTGGTGGGCGACTGTAGTCCCAGCTACTAGGGAGGCTGAGGCGGGAGAATAGTTTGAGCCTAGGAGGCGGAGGTTGCAGTGAACCAAGATCGCCCCATTGCACTCCAGCCTTGGTGACAAGAGCGAAACACTGTCTCAAACAAAAACAAAAACAAAACAGTAAAACAATGTGGTAGACAAAGATATGATGGGATATTAAATATGTAGTTTTACATAGGAGAAACCAGAATAAAAAAGATACAGTAACTATAAATGGGATGACTGGGGCAAACAAAATACAAAAGAAAACTTAATTCAGAAAACTATAGATATGAGTGTGGAGAACACAGTCTTCTCTAAAGTTTCAGGTAAAATTTCCTGATGACATGTTGGAATTTAAAGATAAGTAAAAAGTATATGATCATCCAGGCCCAAACGAAAACAATCTTGCAAAGACTAGTTTTCACAAAAAGAGAGAAGCAAAGACTTTTTGCTCTATAACATCCAGTGACAGAGCGTGATGAAAAGTGTACAAAACTTTGAGGGAAGCTAAGAACTATAATGCTAGCCAAATTATATAACATCAATAGGAGGAGCTTGTGACACACAAGAACTCAGAAGCATGCCACCTGTGGGGCCTTGCTGAAAGCAGTTATGCAATAACCAGATAATTAAAGTAAATACATGAAGACTATGGTAGGTGTAATATAACCTACATTATTTCCCTTACAGGGGAAACCCTGCTTACAAAATAGAAGTTAAAGTTGAAATAGAAATTACTTGGTGGCTGGCAAGATGGCCGAATAGAAACAGCTCCGTCTGCAGCTCCCAAGGGAGATCAATGCAGAAGGCAGATGATTCAGACAGTGGGTGCAGCCTATGGAGAGCGAGTCAAAGCACGGTGGGGTGTCGCCTCACCCAGGAACTCCCTCCCCTAGCCAAGGAAGGTCATGAGGGACTGTGCTATGAGGAAAGGTGCATTCCAGCCCCGATACTATGCTTTTCCCACAGTCTTCACAACCCACATACTAGGAGATTCCTTCAGGTGGCTATGCCACGAGGGCTCTGGGTTTCAAGCACAAAACTGGATGACCATTTGGACAGACACCGAGTTAGCTGCAGGCATTTTTTTTCATACCCCAGTGGTGCCTGGAACACTAGTGAGACAGAATCATTCACTCCCCTGGAAAGGGAGCTGAAGCCAGGGAGCCAAGTGGTCCAACTCAGCAGATTCCACCCCCACAGAGCTCAGCAAGCTAAAATCCATTGGCTTGAAATTCTTGCTGCATCACAGCAGTCTGAAGTCGACCTGGGGCACTCCAGTTTGGTGGGGGAAGGGTCATCTGCCATTACTGAGGCTTGAGTAGGCAGTTTTCCCCTCACAGTGTAAACAAAGCCTCCAGGAAGTTTGAACAGGGCGGAGCCCACCTCAGCTAGGCTGAGCTTTCTCACCACTCCTATTCAACATACTGTTGGAAGTTCTGGCCAGGGCAATCAGACCAGAGAAAGAAATAAAGATTATTCAAATAGGAAGAGAGGAAGTCAAATTTTCTCTGTTTGCAGATGGCATGACTGTGTATTTAGAAAACCCCATCGTCTCAGACCAAAATCTCCTTAAGCTCATAAGCAAGTTCAGCAAAGTCTCAGGAGAAAAATATCAATGTGGAAAAATCACAAGCATTCCTATACACCAATAATGGACAAACAGAGCCAAATCATGAGCCAAATCATTCACAATTGCTTCAAAGAGAATAAAATGCTTTGAAATCCAACTTACAAGGGATGTGAAGGACCTCTTCAAGGAGAGTTACAAACCACTGCTCAGGAAATAAGAGAGGACACAAACACATGGAAAAACATTCCATGCTCATGGATAGGAAGAATTACCATCTTGAAAATGGCCACACTACCCAAAGTTATTAATGGATTCAATGCTGTCCTCAGCAAGCTACCACTGACTTTCTTTGCAGAATTAGAAACAATTACTTTAAATTTCATATGGAACCAAAAAAGAGCCTGCATAGCCAAGACAATCCTAAGCAAGAAAATCAAAGCTGGAGGCGTCACACTACCTGACTTCAAACTATACTACAAGGCTCTGGTAACCAAAACAGCATGGTACTGGTAACAAAACAGAGATATAGACCAATGGAACAGAACAGAGGCCTCAGAAATAACACCACACATCTACAACCATCTGATATTTGACAAAACTAGCAAAAACAAGCAATGGGGAAAGGCTTCCCTATTTAATAAAGGGTGTTGGGAAAACTGGCTTGCCATATGCAGAAAACCAAAACTGGACCCCTTCCTTACACCTTATACAAAAATTAACTCAATATGGATTAAAGACTTAAATGTAAGACCTAAAACTATAAAAACCGTAGAAGAAAACATAGGCAATACCATTCAGGACATAGGCATGGGCAAAGACTTCATGACTAAAACACCAAAAGCAATGGCAACAAAAGCCAAAATTGACAATTGGGATCTAGTTAAACTAAAGAGCTTCTGCACAGCAAAAGAAACTATCATCAGTATACAGGTAACCTACAAAATGGGAGAAAATTTTTGCAATCTCTCCATTTGACAAAGGGCTAATATGCAGAATCCACAAGGAACTTAAACAAATTTATGAGGAAAAAAAAAAAAACTCCATCAAAAAGTGGGCAAAGGATATGAACAGACACTTCTCAAAAGAAGATATTTATGCAGCCAAGAAACTTGAGGAAAAGCTCACCATCACTGGTCATTAGAGAAATGCAAACCAAAACCACAATGAGATACCATCTTACACCAGTCAGAATGGCCATCACTAAAAAGTTAGGAAACATCAGATACTGGAGAGGGTGTGGTGAAATAGGAATACTTTTACACTATTGGTAGGAGTGTAAATTAGTTCAACCATTGTAGAAGATAGTGTGGTGATTCCTCAAGGATCTCGATCCAGAAATACCATTTGACCCAGCAATTCCATTACTGGGCATATACCAAAGGATTATAAATCATTCAACAATAAAGACACATTCACATATGTTTATTGTGGCACTATTCACAATAGCAAAGACTCAGAACCAACCAAAATGCCCATCAATGATAGTCTGGATAAAGAATATGTGGCACATAAACACCATGGAATACTATACAACCATAAAAAAAAAGATGAGTTCATGTCATTTGCAGGCACATGGATGAAACTGGAAACCATCATTCTCAGCAAACTAACATAGGAACAGAAAACCAAACATTACATGTTCTCACTTATAAGTGAGAGTTGAACAATGAGAACACATGGACACAGGGAGGGGAACATCACACACTGGGGCCTGTCTGGGGGTGGAGGGCTAAGGGAGACATAGCATTAGGAGAAATACCTAATGTAGGTGATGGATTGATGGATGCAGCAAAACACTATGGCACGTGTATACCTATTTAACAAACATGCATGTTCTGCACATATATCCCAGAATCTAAAGTATTAAAAAAAGGAAAAAAAATTACTCACAAATGCATCTTGAAAGTAAAGATAAATAATGGGAAAAATAATACTTTAATTTTAATAAATTTGGTTTGTATGTATCCATAGAGTATTCATTATTATGTATTAAGACATAAAGTTTTTTCAACATGTTCCAAGAAACACCCTTTATTAGAATACACTGCCGTTCATTTAAAACTACTTTCACGTAAAAAAGGGAGAAAAACACTCCTAAATAAATTTTTGTACAGAGAGAAAATTGAAACTCCAATTACATAATATTCAGAAAAAATAGAAATGAAAACACTTCAAACTAAAACATACGTGGCTAATAATATAAGTAGAAGCAAAGTCATCACTTTAAAGGCTTTCATTATTCAGCAAGTGAAATAAAATACATAAACTGAGCATTTTCTTCCAAAGGTTATGTGAGATAAAAAGATAGTTAAAGAAAACAGAAGGTTTGAGTTAAAAAACATAAAAGCAAAAATTACAAATTAACAAATGAAAAAACAGTGGAATTGATATCTACAAGTTGGCTCTAAAAATAGTACACACACACATACATATACCTATATGTTTATTTCAACAAAAAAGACACAATGGAATATTAGGAATATATAAACTACAAATCTAGAGATTGAAAAAGTAAAAATCTAAAATAATACAAAGCATAATTCCACTCTGACAAATGTGGAAATTTCTAAATGAATGATTTCCAAGAAAAGAAGCCTAAAAATGTAATGCAAAATTTTGAGAAAATAAATAACTATAGGAAAGTACTTTTGTGGTACATATACAATATTGAATACTATGCAGCCATGAAAAAAAACAAAATAGTGTCCTTTGCAACAACATAGATGCAACTGGAGGCCATTATTCTGGCGAATTTATGCAGAAACAGACAGCCAAATACTGGATGTTCTCACTCATAAGTGGGAGCTAAACTTTGGGTACTCATAGACAGAAAGATGGATACAACAGACAGTGGGGACTACTAGATGAGAGAGAGTGGGAGAGGGCCAAGGGTTGAAAAACTATTTGATACTGTGCTCCTTACCTGAATGATGAGATAATTTGCATCTCAGACCTCAGTATCATACAATGTACCCATGTAACAAACCTGCACATGTACTCCCTGAATCTAAAATAAAAGTTAAAATTATATGTTAAAAAGTGAAACTTTAAATATGTTGACATGTAATTGTATGGCTGAATTTTCTCTGTTTCAGGGGTTTGAAAACAAATTTCAAAACTGCACTAATTATTCCACCAAATGTTGTAAGATAGAAACAGACCAATTAATTTTACCAATTGAACATACTGGTGGTATCAAAACCTGAGAAACCACATCTAACACAAACTATAGCTAATTTAATTTATAAATGGAAATACATAAATTCTAATGGAATGAAGCAGTGTACTATCAAATATTTTAAATCAGTTGCATCAGGTATTTATCAAATAGTGTTTATGGATAAATGTTTATCAAATATTATCTTTCTACATGTATATGTTTATATGTAAAAAGATACATTCTTTTGACCTAAGGATCTTCTGTGATCAAAATGTAAATAATTTATAAAATATGAATAAATATTTTATGTAAAACTTTAAAGGAAACCTCAAAATAGTTGATATTTAATAAACTGTATTTTAATAGATTGGAATAAGTGGAAAGATGAAACATTTCTTAGGTAGAAAGGAACACAGTTGGAAAAATTACAATTTTCCTCAAATAAACTATTATTTAATTTAACTTAATCAATTTAACTTAATTGCAATGAAAATATCCATTTTCTTTGTATGTGATTCTAACATTTTTGTCAATAAAAACAAGTAAAATATGCAATTTTAAAAATGAAGTAAGAGTATAAATACTCATACATGAGTATAAAACAATATATACAATATATATGAGTATAAAACATCAATACATATTACAGATAAAATATAAGTGTTTTATAAAACCAAGGTGAAATGGATGGAGAAATAAGCTTTGGCAAACACTGAAAATAGCGTAATGAATTGTCCAAAACTTTTGAGGACTATTTGACAGAAATATGTATTTAAAAATTAGATACTTAGCTCAAAAATTCTATGCCTATAAATTTTCTCAATGACTATACTTACATAATTATGACAATATATGTATATACAAAGTTGATCATGCAGCAAACCACCATGGCACACGTTTACCTATGTAACACACCTGTATATCCTGCACATGTACCCTGGAACTTAAAAAATAAAAATAAATCTTAAAAAGTTGATCATTACTGTATTAATTGTAATGAAAAAATTGTAAGGAAATAGGTAATATAAACTAAATATATAATAGGTAAAATTAAAGGAAAATAAGTAATCTAAAATCCATTTTTAGAGACTTCTTTAGATAAATTTCAATTTATTTATACAAAGGAATACAATGCAGCCATTTTAAAACTGAAGCCGAATATCAGTCCTCATAAAACAAAATCTTGGATATATATTTTGAAGCTGAAGAAAGCAAAGTTGAGAACAATATTTTAGTGTGATTTCGTGTGTTAAACAATGATATATATCTATTATTTTGAGACATAGGGATGAAAGTTCATTAGAATGAGAGACAAGCTCTTCGAAGTCCTTAGTACTTATTCCTCTTGTGTGGGGGGTATTATGGAAGCTACTGTCTGATATTTTCAACATGTGTCTGTATTGCATTTATTTTAAAAGTTTTTGTTTATTTTAAATTTTATTTTTGTTGAGACAGTGTCTCTGTTGACTAGGTTGGAGTGCAGTGCTGCAAACACAGCTCACCGCAGCTTCGACTTACCATGCACAAAGCCATCTTCCCACCTCAGTCTCCAAAGTGCTGGAATTACAGGTGTGAGCCACTATACCCTGCTAAAAGTTTTTTAATAACATATTTAAATAAACAAGTATTATAAAACTATGATTTTAAAAACAGTGTTTCCTTTGTATACGAATAAACAGAGATTAATGCACAAACTAGAATGTCCAGACACAAATGACTTCTATGGTAATCAAGAACAGGTGCTTTCAGACATATGACATAGCAAGGTTTTCTGGAGAGCAATTTAGCAGAATTACCCTAAAAATGTAAATACATTTTTTCCTAGTAAAATTACTTCTGGAAATAAAACTTAATAAATGAAGAAATAATTAGATATTTGCACAACACTTCTGTAGCTATTCATTTCACCATTACAAACTGAAAAAAACAACTTAAATGTAAAATAATTAATTAAATAAGTTATAGAATGTAGCCATAATATATTTGAGTGGATCACAAGGTCAAAAGATCAAGACTATCCTGACCAACATGGTGAAACCTCATCTCTACTAAAAGTACAAAAAATGAGCCGGGCACCGTGGCGGGTGGCTGTAGTCCCAGCTACTCGGGAGGCTGAGGCAGGCGAATCACTTGAACCGGGGAGGCAGAGATTGCAGTAAGCCGAGATTGCGTCACTGTGCTCCAGCCTGGCGACACAGAGAGACTCTGTCTCAAAACTAATAATAATAATAATAATAATAATAATAATAATAATAGAAAACACTTTCGATATATTATTTTAACAGCTTTCTGTTAAATAACAGTGACATAACATTTACCCATTTATAGTGTATAATTCAATGATTTTTACTATATTTACAGAGTAGTGCAACCATTACCGCTACATAATTTACAGTAAGGTATAATTTTTTATTTGAGACCTTGCTTCCTAAATATAGGCATTTACGATTTAAAGATTCCTTCTAAGCATAGTTCTAGTCATATATCATGTTTTAGAATTACGTGCTCTCACTTCATTCATCTAAGTGTTTTCTAAGTTCCTTTGTGACTTATTTGACCCATTGTTGACTCAGGAGTGCGTTGATTAATTTCCACATATTTGTAATCTTTTAAGTTTGTGTGTGTGATTGATTTTTAATTTAATTCCATTGTGTTGCAAGAACCTGCCTCTCATTATTTCAATTCTTTTAAATTTATTGAGGTTTCTGTTATGATCTAACATATGGTTCATCCTGAAGAATGTCTCATGTATGCTTGAGAAAAATGTGTATTTTGCTGTTGGTTATACTGTTGTTCAAGCTTTTTACATTATTGTTGACCTTCTATCTCCTTTTTCTATCTGATATTGAAAGTGGAATATTGAGGTCTCTGCCTTTTGATAGGATTGTGTAATTCAATCACAATTAATGTTATTATTGATATGATTATATTTACTTCTAGCATTTTTCTACTGGTTTCCTTTGTGTATCATGTCTTTTTTGTTCCTCTCTTAATACTTTGCTATCTTTTTTGCATTAATTAAATTTTTGTGTAATATTTTAGTTTCTCAAGCAATTTTAACTGTATATAGTTACCTTCTTAGTGGTTTTTCTGAGATTTCCAACATACACTTAAGTTACAAGAATTTTCTTCATATTTATACTAACTTAAATCCAACGTAATATAGAAATTTACTCCTTTATAGCTCTATCCCTTTACCTTTTTGTGTTGTTATTATTTCACATTTTACATTTATTTATTTTGCAAACAAAAATATTTACATATTTATTACTTTGTATAATTTTTGATCTATTAAAATGTAGAGTGAAGAAAGGAGATGAAGTACATACTTACAGAGCTGGATATATTAGCTTTTTGGTTCTCTTTTTTTTTTTCCTGTGAATTCGTTATAATCAGACATCTTTTTCTTATTCCAACACAGTTTTGTCCCTACTAATTTTTTCATGATGTTATTGTCAAATGTGTTTGATTTCTATATGTCTTAGTCCCACTGGTAAAATTATATACAACTTGTTTTATGTAGTTTTCAACTAAGTTAAAAGAAGACATGCATTTATGCTATATATTAAAATTAGCAAAATATTTGCCTTCACTGATGTTCTTTTTTTTTTTTTTTTTTTTGCCTGGGGACCTAATATAGTGTTAAATGAAAAGTATATTGTTAAGTGAGCAATTATCACAGTGAATAGCATACATCTCAGTTTTTATTTGTAAATAAAATGATTTGGGATAAAATATGGCAAAATATTAATTATGATTTAGATTTGTTTCAATTTCAATATTTTTTCATTATCTTTACTTATTAGTTGATTTGTTCCAATTTCTATAAAATGAATATATATTATTCTGTAATAGTAAAACTTTGCTTTAAAACACATACATATTCTTCTAAGGGGGCACATTCTTTGTTTTTTTTTTTTTCCAGTGCCTTTTACATTTTCTATAAATATTCCATCCTATCCACTTAATTTCAGGAGGCTTGGTGAAAGCTACAATATCTCTAGACCATCATGGAATGTCTATGGGATATCACAGAAATTTTATCATTTATAATCATCCCAGCCAAAGGATTTATTTTCCTCAAGGAAGAATGTTGCATCTTGTCAAGAAGTAAACACTGATTCTATACATAAAAAGTCACATAGTCTCTGCCCAAATGGTCTTAGATCTGCTGAAAAACTTCAGCAAAGATTCAGGCTAGAAAATCAATGTACACAAATGAGTTGCATTTCTATACACCAGTAACAACTTGGCTGACAGTCAAATCGAGAATGTAATTTCATTCGCAATAGCCACAGAATAAATAAAATACTTATTAATACAGCTAACCAGGGAAAAGAAAGTACTCTACAATGAAAATTACAAAACATCGCTGGAAGAAATCAGAGGTGACACAAACAAATGGAAAACATTCCATACTCATGGATAGGAAGAATTAATATTGTTAAAATGCCCATACTGCCCACAGAAATTTACAGATTCAATGCTATTCCTATCAAACTACCAATGACATTTCTCACAGTATCAGAAAAAAATATATAAAATGTATTTGGAACCAGAAAAGAGCCTAAATAGGCAAAGCAACCCTAAGCAAAAAGAACAAAGTTGGAAACATCATACTACTCAATTTCAAACTATACTACAAGGCTACAATAACTAAAACAGCATGGTATGGTACAAAAATAGACACATAGACCAATGGAAAACGTTAGAGAACCCAGAAATAAAGCTGCACACATACAACCATCTGATCTTTGACAAAGCTGACAATAACGAACAATGGGGAAAGGACTCCCTATTCATATGCAGAAGATTAAAACTGGACCCTCTACCTTTCACTATATGCAAAAATCAACTTAAAATGGATTAAAGACTTAAATGTAAAACCTAGAACTGTAAAAATCCTGGAAGAAAATCTAGGAAATACCTTTCCAGACATTGGCCCTGGCAAAGACTTTAGGATGATAACTACAGAAGCAATTGTAACAAAAACAAATATTTACAAGTGAGACCTAAATAGTGAGACCTAATTAAACTACAGAGCTTCTGCACAGCAAAGGAAACTATCAATAGAGTAAACAGACAACCTACAGAATGAGAGAAAACATTTGCTAACTATGCTTCTGACAAAGGTCTAATACACAGAATCTATAAGGAACTTAAACAAATCAACAAACAAAAATTAAACAACCCCATTTAAAAATGGGCAAAGAACATGAACAGACAATTCTCAAAAGAAGACATACATGTGGCCAACAAACATATATAAGAATCCTCAGTATCACTAATCAGTAGGGAAATGCAAATCAAAACCACAATTAGATACCATCTCACACCAATTAGAATGGCTATTACTGAAAAAATGAAAAAAATAACAGATGCTGGCAAGATTGCAGAGAAAAAGGAATGCTTATACACTGCTGATGGGAATGTAAATTAGATCAGCCACCATGGAAAGCAGTCTGGAGATTTCTCAAAGAACCAAATGGAACTGCTATACCACCCAGCAATCCCATTATTGTGTATGCACCCAAAGGAATACAAATCGTTCCATCATAAAGTTACATGTACTCGTATTTCATCACAGCACTATTCACAATACCAAAGACACAGAATCAACCTACATGCCCATCGACAGTGGACTGGATAAAGAAAATATGGTAATATATACCATGAAACACTACACAGCCATAAGAAGGAATGAGGTCATATCCCTGGCAGCAACATGGATGAAGCTGGAGGCCATTATCCTAAGCAAATTAATGTGGGAACAGAAAACCAAGTACCACATGTTCTCACTTATAAGTGAGAGCTAACTATTGAGTATACATGCACACGAAGAAGGGAACAATAAACACTAAGGCCTACTTATGGGTGGAGGATGAGGACTGAAAAACTACCTATTAAGTATCATGCTGGTTACCTGGATGACAAAATTATTTGTACCCCAAACTTCCATGGCACACAATTCACCCATGTAACAAACATGCACATATACTCCTTGAACCTAAAATAAAAGTTGGAAAGAAAAAAAGAAGTCCTCCAAAATATGTGAACATGAGAAAACTATCTAAATTGGGATAATATAGCCTCCTATGTTAGCAGAATTTTGAAAATTTGTTCCTTCTAATTCCTGAATTTTTAGTCAGGAAAAGGGCTTATTTATCTAAAACTAAAATTTTAGAAAATGTTAAATATAGAAATGCATCACTTAGCAACAGGGGTACTTTCTGAGGAATGTATCATTAGGTAATTTTGTTGTCATGCCAGCATCATAGAGTGTATTATATCACAAACCTAGATGGTATAGCCTACTACATACCTAAACAGATGGTGTAGTCTACTGCTCCTAGGCTACAAATCTCAATAGCACATTACTGTTCTGAATGCTGTAAGCAGTTGTAATACAATGGTAAGTATCTGTGTATCTACATATCAAAACATAGAAAAGGTACAGTAAAAATGGGGTATTATAATCTTTTAAAACTGTCTTTGTATAGGTTGTCCCTTGTTGACTGAAATGTTAATATTTGGGACTTGACTCCAGTTGTTAACTGGAATTCCCATTGAACAGTTAAGCTGGTGTTCCCATTGATAAATGCATAAGATGACTCTAAGGAAACGGATCCTAACTACTTCATCACGTCCATCTCAGAGGTTTACTTACTTCTCATCAGAAGTTAATAAATAATTTCAATAGGACATCTTACCCTAAAAGGGGTCAGAGGTATTTGACCTACTCTATGTCAAATTTATTTTTTTTGGTGACACCTTAGACCTTTACCTTTCATTTAACTTCCTTTCCCTGATGTTTCAATACATTTTACCTATATTGTTTTGATGTACTTTAATGGCTTTTGAACAGGTTTTATTTGTGGATGAACTGACTTTAACTCACCATGCTTTAATTAGTTTCTTTAATACATTACTTTACTTGTCTTTCAGCAAAGACAAGTTAATAACAATTAATTGCCTTAATTTATTTCTTATTATATTTCTTCTTCTTATTCAACTTATTCAAAATGAGTCGAAAATATGCTAACCATGATACTCAAAGTGAGATTACTCCTAATTAGAGGCTACATATGGCATACTGAGAATGGGGGGGGACTTTTGAAAATAATATAAGTATTATACCTAATTATGGGCTCCACTTTTTAAAAAAGTACTTCGGTAGAAGAAAACTCAGATTCTGTGTTCAGATTTCAAGGAAAATTAAGCAACTTTACCAAGACAGCAAATGAGATGAAATTAAGTATTTCATTTCTCAAATTATTAATTTAGTAATAGGCACTAACTTCATTGCTCTCTGATTATTGGCAAAGCCAAGATGTGCATTTTCTCCCTTTGAACACTGTATTAATGAAATTGGAGGTTGTGTGTCTTACGCAATGTATGTTCTGCAACATTTTGAAAGCTTAGCTGGGAATCCCTGTGGTGCTGACTGAAGGGAAAAAAGGAAGCAAAGTCTTCTCTAGTTTTTAAAAACCAGAAGTGTTTTTCAGAAGTCATGTATGAAATAAACTGCTTATGAGAAAATGACTGTAATGCTGCCTCAGTTTTCAGTGATAGAGGGATCTGTTTAAAACATTCTGACATAAAAAATAAATCAGCTTTAACTTCAATTATTAAGAGCTAAAGTAGCATTCTTTGATAGAAAGGGGTGGGTTTCTGGCATTTCAATGATAAATATGTATGAAAATAGTTGTGTCACCATGGAAACTAAGGCCTCACCATTTTTTTTTTTTTTTTTTTTTTTTTTTGCACAAGGCAAATAGTATAATAGAAACTTGCGATATCTAAAAACAAATTGATGAAGACCAACCACTGTTAGAGTGTTTTGTATTCTTAAGTTTTTTGAATTTCTTGGTTTTTAGCATTCATTTTAAGTTCTGAAGAATATGTTCAGATTTTCTTCAAGTCATTTTTGAGATTTCAAGCATTTTAATGAATATTTTTAAATAAGCATTGATGCAATATAGTTGCATTAGTAACTAGTGTCTGTTTGAAACTTTGAATAGCATCACTCTGAAGAAATCAAATAGGTATTTTTTTCAGAGTGACACAAACTTTCTTATAGGTATTTAGGCAAATATCTTTTATTTTTCTCCTTTAGTTTTTGTTTCCTATGAATAAATTCTGGATAGGAGGCAATGAAGATTGTATCTGAATGCAGTGATGTTTTTGCTGTGACAAATTTTACAAATACTTTCTGGAGTTTCTGATATAGCGTGTCCCCTGGCTGTTTTAGATGGGAACACCTCTTGCTAGGAGCCAATATATTTCATATTGCCTGCTTCCCTAAAACCACAAAATTTAATCATTTTAATGACTTAATGTTAAAGATATGTATATTTAAATGAAGGCTATTGCATGCAATTCAAATATACTTTCTTACATAAAAGGAAGTGTTAGTGAGAGAAAAGAACCCTGACCCAAGATATCCAAATCTCTTATCCTTGTTCCATTTTTTTTTTTTTAGCAGCAATTTTGCTTTGGAAAAACCCTTTCATCTCTCTGAGTCGTGCTTTTCATGTTTATAAAATGGAACTCATTATATATGCACATGTCCGGGATTATTTTGAGAATCGTAGTTTATTTGAAAAAAACTTCTAAATATCAAAAATTATATTCAAAATATAAGGTGAAATAAGTTTTATTGCAGCTAAGAAAACCACCTAGTTTAAATTTTGCATAATATTAATACATGATGACATTAGTTTATAACTCACAAAGTACACCTAAGTGGGCTTATGGCAACAAAACATCTGGTTCAAAAGTAAAATTTTACATAAAGCGTATTTTAAAATCTCACCTGCTTACTTGTTTTATATTTATTTTGTTCAGCCATCAGAGTTATTAGGGGTTATGGAGTTATCATTGCACTGTTCAGTATACATCTTCAAACTGAAAAATCATTGAGTTAAACTCTTACCATAAGAGAGTGAGTGATTTACCTGATTGATATGAATGCTGTTTCAATGAGCGATGAAAAATATTTGACATAACTGGACATCGAATATCTTTAAACACATAAGTGAAATGTGTATCAGTAATAAAGAACAACGAAAAATATTCCAATCTTATAGAACATGGCTGTCTCAATGTGTGTTGTCTGAAGAGGTTCCTAACTCTTTCACAGCATTCCCCCCATCTTATAGTTCAGGGCTACTGCACACACAATAATTATAATTGGTGCCACACAAAGTATCTTGGGTCCTGCCTGGTGTTACTTTGTAAAAGTTTCTCAACTTCTCATATAAGGGTGTAAAGCTTCTCCAACTTTAAGTGAATCTTTAGAGCTGGAGAAGGATTCACTTAACCCACAGTTCACAGGAACACTTATACACTGACAGAAGCATTAAAATAGCACCAAACAATACACTGTTTACCCTAGTATAGAAACTGGTTTACTTCTGCATAAATAATTTCTTTCTCAGTAGTTTTAAAGAGTTTTTACATACGAAACAAAATTATAAAATACATGGTTTCATATCTTTCTCATGTAAAAATGATGAAGAACATTTATATACTGAAATATTTTGAAAACTTTTTCTTTGCGACACGGCATTCAAAATAATTCTCTTAGTTTCACGGTACTAAGTCTAACGGAGCACTTGGAAAAACCTCAGCATTTTAACATCGTTAGGAGGCCTAATTAGGTCTGATTGATTCACAGTCTCAGTCACCATTAAAAAATACTTCTGGAATAGACCCCGACAAGAAATATGCCCATCTTCAAATGGGATAACTAATCTTATATTACTGATTTTTCAGACAGTCGTATTTATTTCAATGGGGGAGAAAATAGTAATTTCCTTTTATTGGACAGATTTATATGTTTTTAAATTCTGTACCTCTTTAGGTAAGTCACAATATTTCTACTTTCATAGCTGTGCTCATATACTTTCTGGAAAATGGACACATTTATTTTCAAAATAAATTTTCGTTTATGCTTCCTCGGATTAGTTCCTATTGTAAGTAAAGCTATATATTATTGGGAATACTTAAAAACAAGAACTGATGGGATAATTTTTCTCTTGAATGAACATATTCAATTATAAAAAGATATATATAAACCATGTACTTATACATTTAAGTATTGTGTCTTATTTATTATGAAAATTTAAACCTCAGCCACTTTTAATAGCAAACAATAAGGAACTGCTTGTGCACGTTCATTTATTTTTACTATAACAGACTAGAATATTATGGTCAATGTATACACAAAAGTAAACATTTAGATAAAATAAAAACAAATGAAAATCATCCTCAAATCTAGATTATTTCCTACACAATGACTAAAATCCTAAACTTTATAATTATCCAGACATTGTTAGTAATAGCATCAAATGTCACGCAGATATAGCAGCCTCTTAGTAGTTTCCTGCAAAGAGTAACACTATATAAATACTGCCACCCTACCTCAATAAGTTAATTTTCTACTAGGCAGTAAAGAGTTCTAGTTATGCACTTTCCCCCCTACCAATACAGATTTTAAGGCTTTTCTGAAAAGTCACACACACATCTTGGAATTCTTGTGAGGAAAAAAACCACTAGAATTTCTTTTTTTTTTTTTTTTTTTTTTTTATTTCTTATCAAATTTCATTAATGCCATATTTTAAGTTTTAACGATTATTTCTTATAGTAATTTTTGTAGCATTAATTTATTTAACAAAACCTATTAGGTTTTAACAGATTCAAATGTCAGTAGGTAAGAAAAGGCTAACAGCCAAAGTAAGTTTAAAGAACTTCACAAAAACCTATGTACTGACTTTTTAAAAACATGATTACAATTAAATAGTGTGGGACTTACAAAATAGCAAGTCCTTTTAAAAAAGAAACAGTTTTAAATATGACATTTAAGCTTTTCTTAAAAACTCCCAAATTACATATAGTAAATAACCAATAATCCCTTACGCCATGAAATGCTCTCATCCCCACCTCCACCAATTTAGTTGTATTCTGTGTCTGCACAATTTATCACAAGAGGTGAAAGGTAAGAGATGAGGAGTGACTCAATGAAAATCTATCACAACTAAGAAGAAAGGAAGTTCAAAATGTGCTACAATGCTTTGGTACCTAAGTATGTCAGATATCTTTAGAAAATAATAGAAAAAATATACCTTTAGAGAATAATAGAAGAAAAAGGTGACTCAGACTCTAAGTATGAAATTATTACCTATTTATCTGTTATTAATGATTTCTTTCAAAGTTGCATTTCTAAATACCATACTATTTATAATTATTATTATTTAAGAAACAGAGGATTAAATTACTCAAATGGAGATTTAGATTTTTACACTGTATTTATTTGAAGGAAAACTCTGCCCGCAAATGTATGCAAAGAGAGATGAAAGCCAGGCTAACAATAGAGCTAGATAATCTATGGTGTGAATCAAGGGGCATGGGGTAGATAAAATTTTTCTAAAGTGTCAATAATCCATCTTTGCCCCATTTTATTTAAGAGGTGAACAGCCATTAAAATTTTCTGAGAGCAGGGCAGAAAGAGAGAGTGGAGTGGGAAAAAAAATTGTACGAAGAGAGAAAGCGTAAGAATCCATCAAGTCTGAAGTTTTAAGAAGGGTATTCAAGAGAAAGCTGAGGTCCTTAAAAATAAATTTTGCTTATTTCAAGCTCTTCTGAGGTTTGATTGTCTCCTACCTTCTCTTCAAGAATGCATCTACTGGCTTCTTGACAGTAGAATGACATTGCACATGTTGATTTACCTTAACATACTTCGTTTACATCATCAAACATGGAATACACAACCACAGGCATTCTTTTGTACCTATTTATATGAGTAAGTTATCAACCAATCATGTTTTGGCATATTTGAACTGAGAATTAGAAAACACAAGATGAACCAAAAAGAGATTTTTTTGATGCCAGATCCCCAGGGAATCAGGAGCAAAGCATTGGTATCAACAATAATACAAATAAGCAATTTTAAGGAAAATTTTAAAATCAGAATTGGGCTGTGAAACTGTTATTATTTCTGTGATAATTATTGAACACAATGCTCTCAGTTTTTCTTTTGGTTTAATTTTTTAAATATTTGTGTATTTGAGATCAGTGTGTTCTTTTCCATTTTTCTGCAGACATCTTTTTCTTTATGAAACTTTTCAGAACACAAAATGCAACTTGTAAATAATTTTGGTTTGGCAAAGCCTCATATGCGCTAACAGGTTACATACTGTTCTGATTAGACACACTGAACATGCTACTCAATATGTAGACATGTTTCAACTCACACTGACAGCTGATGTATAATTTACTATGCTCACTGCTCAAGGCATTTGTACTAGTTCAATTTTCATATTTATTTATGCCAAAATTTTGTTGTAAACAAAGCAATTTAAATGATATATCAGATGGCTACTGACAAAGAGTTTTTAAAAATCTGTTGACATGTACTTTAAAAGAAAAAGCTCACATACGTATGCCAAAATTTTATGAAAATAAAGGACGTCTTTTTTTAAAAATAAAATAAAGTCAGTGGCATTCTCCGATATATTTTCTGTACCGTTTTAGTTATCTAGCAAACTGAAAGAAGTGTCAACAAGATGGTGCAAACATTTTCTTCAGAAAAATAATCTTTGTCCATTAAGAAAAAAGGTCCTTTCAAGAATGAATAGCCTAATTTTTCAGTTTACAAGTCAGAGCTATGGTTTAAGTATCCATTGCACTTCCATGGACAAACTTGTAAATATCTAACCTGTGAACAGTCATTGCACAAGCAGGATAATGTGCTATTTTACCTTAACAACGATTTGTAAGTCACTCCATTAAGGGAAACACTTATTAAAGCTTAATGGTCAGAGAAAAAAACATGGAAAGTTTCAAAAGGAAAACAAAAACCCATATCTGGGTTTGTCTTTTAAATTACATCCATACCCTCACTGGCCACACAAAAAGAGACTGAGCTTTTGCCTAGGCAATAACTCGAATCTTTTCAGTGTAGGGAGAACCATTGTTGATCCATATCTTACTGGCATTTTTATCTCTGATCAGGGATTACTACAATTTATAATTTAATATTGGGAGGGGACACCTGAATAGATTTACTCCCCTCCCATGGCGGACAGTATATATATATTCATATATATATATGAATTAAGGAGCACATACTTCAAAAATCACTAAGACGTATTTACATTGTCTTCCAAGTGGTTTTCATTGACCTCATGAAACTCATCCAGGATTTAAAATGGAAGATGTGAACAAAAGTTAAGCAAATAACTTTCTAAAATGTCACAGGAGAATGAAGGAGAAAGGAATTTATAAAATGATTAAAAGATAGAGGGAGAAATAATGAAAAAAGGGGAAAGAAATGCAAAAATATTTTGGAGGGAATTGCAGGTTGTTTTTTCTTACTCCAAACCATATTCCAAGTATTCTAATTATTAAGACTACAATGAAATCTAAAATAAACTGTATCAAACCAATTGCATTTCTTATAATTCCCTAGTAACTAATAGAAAAAAAACACATAATGTTTACCTGAAGGTTACTGAGACAAGAAATGTAATGTTATTTTTTAAAGTTTGGAAATTTCATGTAATGGGTTTTTGCCCATAATATATTCAACATCAGGATGCCAATAATTTGTCTGAATAAAAGTGCCTTGATAAACGTATGGAAATGTAGTCATCAACTACCCTGCATATGGAGATATGTAGACAAAGGACCTCATAAAGATGCAATACACTATTCATTTCAAGAAAAAACAAAAATGTTCCTTCATTTCTAATTTATCTTGTAGAAAATTTCAGCTTCCTTGTTTTAATAACAATTTATATTGCTATCTCTTTTTTCAAAATTATACTCTGAAATGCACAAGTTTGACAATGAATTAATGTCAACAAGTTGTCTTGGAAAGGAAAAAAAAAGAAAAAGAGAAACTATCACTTATGTAGAACCGTTTTTCATTGCTCTAATTTTGCTAATTTCTTTGGTCTAAATGGGTGTTATTGATTGTGTCAATGCATCCTCATTAATTAGAAGATGCTGAATTAAATTTAAAAAAACTACCTGAAGCCACAAATATTAGTTCATAAGCTACAAACAGAAACATTAAGAAAACATACTTTAAGGAACATAGTATCCACTGATAGATAGAAAAAAAAAACCTTCCTGCTTTGAATGTCTATTCTAAGAATCCATCTTTTCTAAAGATAGTACTTCTTTTTACATTCCCTTAAAATGAGACAATGAATATTCTGTAAAACATAAGTTTTTCCATAAGAAAATAACATTATCATGTTTTTCACCCTCAAAACATTTAGAATCTACATATCTCCATGGTGTATACACTCTGGATACAATGCTACTAAGCTGCTGTTTGTTTTTAAACAATTAGGACTTCTTCTCAACTACCAGAATAATACAGTCATTTAGGGGTCCTACAGTAGTCACTTAACCTCTTTGAACAAGTCTCTTCAACAGTAAAATGAAAAAAGAAAATGGTCTCTGAAACTCCTTTTGGAACTAAAATTCCACGAGTCTGTGATGTGTACACTATCATCTCAGCCATTTGAACTGCCCAAACAGCTCACCTGAATGTGCTTTTATTGAAGCGCCTGTCACTAACACAAAGAGCCCAGAACTTTGGAAACATATCTGTTCAATTTAGTAACTCCTGTAAAAAAAAAATTCTAGTCAATCCCATATTTGATTTCACTGATTTTTTTCATTAATTGATCAGTAATTCAGTTAAAATAGTTGAAGCGGTTAAGTGTTAAATGTGTAGATTCAGTCAGCAAATACATGATATATCGGAATTGGTGTTGAAAGAAAAACATGTGCTTAACTGCTTAATAAATTACAGTTGGAGGAGGAGGTGTCAGGTAAATTCTTTGGGTAGCAGAGTAAAGTTTCAATAATGTAAATAATGCATTGTCTATTTTCTGCTCCCATTATAGTACAGTTTCTGATTCTCAAAACTGTTGTCTGACAGGTCTGTGTTCTCCTGGCCAGGTTGTGGTACATTTCGCAGCTTGTCAAATTTCCTCGCTTCCTCGTGCCCTTTTTCATTCTACAGTATTGCTCTGTGCTTACCCACTGTATCCGTTCATGCAGACATACTCTACCTTCAGTATAACACTAAAATTGATTTGCTAGGTGCTCCTTTGCTTCCTCACATTTCACATCTTCCCATTGAATTTCTTGTGTCAAGAACACAGCTCTGTCTTTTTACTTCCATCCTCAGAAACCTGAACACTCTTTGGGTTTTCTGAATATTTTAATAGCTTTGTGACTGATGTCAGTGTGTTTTATTCTGCAGTACTTTGTTCAATGCAATTTTGTATTATGTTTTGAGAGTACCCTACATTATTTTCATTTTAGATTCCGTCTGTTTAAAAATTATTAAAATTTCCTGGTCTTTTCACAATAGTTAATGGCAAAAGCCTTTTTCTTTTTTTTCTTTTTTTTTTTTTTTTTTTTGTAGAAAGCAGTTTCTAATTAGTATTTTCTTCAGAAAACACATATTAAAAACAGAAAACACTATAATATATTATAGATTTGTCCAAAGTTAATAGTCTATTTTCTGTACAAGGACTAGAGCAGGAAACAACAAAACACTAAATAATCCTACACAAATTTTAAAAAGTGTGTGTATGTGTGTGTGTTTTACTGCAAAAGTGAGAGAAATGAATGTAAAATGGTTCAGGCTTACAATTACATGATCTAAGTTGACACTGGATCTTAGATGTTCTCGGGAGAGTTCAAAGCCTGACCATTTAGTGCTCGTTGATAAAGCACATTTATTTTAGCATATTCTTTTAACTGGTCAAATTTTGAGACTTCTGGAAGTGTAGGTGAAAGTTCAAAGTTCTTTACTAAAGTGTAGCCATTGTGTAATAAAATACCCAAGATGATTCATTCAGTCAACCTAATATCTACTAATCAAGAAGGAGAACAAGCTAAGGAGGTATTATATCTTTCTCTAGCATAACATGTTAAGTGCAGCATTCCAATCTAAAAGGTAGAATTGTTCCTTTGAGTAAAATAATTAATGAACCCAACAAAAGGAAAGCTGTTACGAGAGAGACCTCTAGTGGAAAAAAACGTGAGTCCCTTGGAAAGAGGTTTTATTGTTCATGCTTCATCTGAAAAACGGAACTCACAAACGCTATTTAAGACAGTGTCCACAAAGCAGAAAACTTAAATTCCTCTTTAATGCTTAGAACATGCTGTTTGTCCAAGCAAATAACGCTTTTCAGAGTGGAGTCAACAAAGTGCTTAAGAGAGTCGTAACTCCTTAGATATCAGATTTTGAAAAACAAGTTACAGATGTCTAAGAAGAAAGACAAGGTTTATAAAAGGGGGCAGCCAGAATTTGGAGACCCTGCATTTTCTAGGCACTGGAGCCCTTTATTTGTTTATGGACGCATTACTTAAATTGTAGGTACCTTTTCATGTGTAAAAGTCTCAAAGCACTTTTCCGTGGAGGGGGGTGAGGCCGGGAATAGAAGGACTTTCCACTTTCCACAAATCATAAATTTAGTAATAAAACACATTAATATGAATTCAGAATTATTTATAAGGAAAACGGCAAAAAGGTCCATGATACGCAGAGTAGAGAAACACCCAAGTACAGGTTATTTCAAGAAAACCGTTGTTTCTGGATTATAGAGTATTTCATTTGACTAATACTCCTTAGAAGATCAGTCCTCTCTTGTTCTCCACACAATTGCATTTAATTCATCTTCTGATGTATAATCTAATTTTAACGCTTATTAAAAATTTTCTGCTTTCAACAACGTTAATGGTAAATAAGAACATTAGAAAATGTTTTCTGACTACAGATCTAGCACTAAATACCAGAGAAATCTGAGTCTACTCATTGTGTTTTTAGAATAGGTAGTAATATAACTTCTAATGTAAACGACGGTAGTTCAGAGAGACACTGTAAACCTGAGCTACATAACTTATAAAAGTGTTCCAGGCATAATGAAGAAAGTAAGAGAAGTTAGTAAGCCAAACATACAGGGTTAACTCAGCATTGAAATACGGTCACAATTGTTAAGAAATACAGCTTTGGGAACCAGTTACGATAATAATTTCTGAAATTCTATTCTATAATAATGACAAATGTTACGTATACTTCTTTAAAAATTAGCTATAACAGAACTTTAGTGTTTATTATTGTTCAGCTGTATCATCCAAATTTAGGAAAAGAGTATTTTGTAAGGCTATTTTTATTTTCAGTGTCAGTCCCTAGTTTTCTTAACCATTTTTAATTCTGCCTATTGTATTTGATAACACTTTCTTCAATTTCTCCTCAGGATTATGAAATTTTAGAGCCTATTTGCAGGGCAAGTTATTCACAGCCCTTATATTCCTAATACTAATATATCTCAGTTAATGCTGAAGAGGTTCTATCTTTTCACTCTTACCAAAGTCTGAGCATCCTATAAAATAGGACATCATTATTCTGAAAAAGTGTAGAACATGAATCTCTTCAAGTTTGGGCCGGTGGCTGGCAGCCACTTAAATGAGAATTGGTAAGAGGGTGGTGGGAAGGTGCACAAAGGAGTTAGAGGATGTCACACAAACTTTATTTCCCTGACTTTGTTTCCCATTTAGAATGGAGCTTTATTCAGAAAAAGTAAACCAGCTTTAAATTTTGGAGGCTTTGGAAAATACTTTTTTTGTTTACATTTAAAAATAAATATAATGGCTAAAAGAATGCTTCCCATGAAAGCAAAGCATAAGGAAACATATTTATCCACCCTCCTTTCTGATTATTTCTTCTTTAAAGAGATTGAATCACATTCCTAGGTCGCCATGTGTTCTTTAAGTGAAACTGCACGTTTCCATTTATAACTATCTCCCCCAACCATGTAGAACACTGACTCTATCAGCATATGCCCTGCCTGAATGGTTTCCTTGCACTCTTTCCCATCCTCACCCTTCTTGCTCCTCAAAAAGTTAATTTTCATAAGCACCTAGGGATGTGAAAGTGAAGGTAAACTCTTCAGAGTTTTCCAGAATTCTCAGTGGGGGAAGAAAAGTCAGTTTGGTTTGGCTAAGGGACTGAAATGCAAATGGCTCCCCGCTCTCCACATTGTGCCATATTTGAGGGCCTCATACACACACACACACACACACACACACACACACACACACACGTGAAAGAAAAGAACTCTGCAAGTAGAATTTCATTCTTATTTTAGGTAAGTTGCAGACATCTGTCTTAATTATTAATATTTATATGCTTACTGTTGACTTTCATGTTTCTCTTTTGAGAGCAAATGACTGGGGAAAAAAGAAACTTAGGAGAAAGAGAATCAGAATTCTGTACCAAATATGTGAATTCTTTTTACTTTTGCTTTCCACATCGGCGCTACCGTTTTTGTACATCCTCTTATGGTTTGCAACACATTCGTTCAAAATTTATAATTCCCCTATCCTTCAATGCATCCTCACCCTTATTCCCATTCTGACAGCGATGAACCACCAAGTGCTAGCACAAAGAAGCATTCCAATGAAAAACAAACAAAAACCATTGAAGTGGCACTCAAATGACCTGAGTTCTCATCTCTGCAATGCTGGATAGTTGGCTCTGATCTGCCAGTAAATAGGTCATCTTAGTAGGTCCCCAGCTTTTCTCTGCTTTAGTTTCTCTGTCTGTAACATGAAGATACCAATATTTCCCCTATCCAAATTTTGATGTCAAGATAAAATACTTTGAAGAAATACAAATACAAAGTAACATCATGCATCTGAAAATGAAGACAGCAGCTGTGGGATACTGTTTTAAAAATTCCTCTGGCTAATAGATTTGATAGTTACACCTGAAATTCCTCTAGCTTAGATTCTGTATCTGTTGCTTTGGGATCTTACTGTTGTCACACAAATGACTAACACTGAATTGTGAGTTAAGACTAAGCAGAACATTCAACTGACCTATTTGTGCTTTTTTCCCTTCAACAGTAATGTATCTGTGGCCAACGCTCAACATAACTTCCAGCAGGTAAGTGATTTTGTGTTCCAGATGCAATTACACCAAGAGGGGCTCAGATTTCCAACTCCCGACTGTTCTAGGCTTTTTATCCTCAAAGAATTTCAGAATGAAGAAGGTCCTGTGAGGTCATCTGGTCCATTCATACAACAGTAATTATTTAAGCACCTACTAAATAAGCATAGTTTTCTCTGGTTTTCATCAAGAACATTTTTGGGAGGAGAACACTTCCTGAGATGTAAGTTTTTATAACCATATCTTAATCAATTTAAGATTTTTCCCAATAGTTAAACATTAGACTCACCTTTCCTTTCTCCTGAGAAATCACAAAGATCAGTCGATAAGGGGTTTATGGAAGGTCATTGTTTTGAGATCAAATGTATGGAAACAGGAAACTGAAGTTGTTCACCTATCCTACCTACATAATATGGACTTACCCTCCTTACTAAGGTATGTTATTTAAAAAGCATCTTCTAACTCTAAAAACCCTCATGTTTTTGTTCATATGGCAAAATTCACAGGAATTTAAAAATAACATATATTAGTGTGAGCTTGAATTTGTGTCTGAATAGTTATGCATATGTTTGCACACAGAAAAGAAGAAATAGAGAAATTACCAGATATGTGATTAATATAACACTGCTGAAGTTGTGCAGGTATAATTTCAAATTGTGTTATAACATATTACCATATATCCATCCCCTCTCCTAGATTATGAGTCTTCTAAGAGCAAAGGTCATATTCTTTGTAGCTCTAGTTTCCTGAATTTATTCATTCATGCATTCATTCAGCATTTATTGAACATTTGCTTTGTCCCAGATGTAGTGTTAAGTGTATACATTTTTGTACAAAAATGATTACAACATGATCCTAACCTTAAAAGAGCTCATGGTCTAATGGAAATAAAATAATATTCTATAATTTTGGCAACTATAGAGTTTGAAAAGCACATTTACTTCCACGATATCCTTTGAACTTTAACAACTGTGTGAGATTGGTATAATTATCCCTATTCTTACAAATGAGGAAAGTGAGTTTCACAGAGGTTAATTATGTTGCTTCAGGTCACTCAGCTAATCAATGGCAGACCATGGGCTCCAGCCCTCTCACTCCAAATTCTGTGGGTGCATAACAATACAATGTAAGATCTCTTTTACTAAAAGAGATCTTACATTGTATTGTTGGATTATTAGTTGCCTTGCTGCTTTTTCTTCTGATCAAATGAAAATATTTATAAGACATCTCCCTAAACATCTGTGTTAAATCAATTCCATCAGTAAATTACAGGGAATCAAAACTGAAACTCCTGATCTAACCAGCTGAATTGTGAACATAGAGTCTTTCAAAATAAATCAAAATATTCACATACCCTCAAAAATTTAGTACCACAAATCTGATTCAGTCCATTTCAACAGCCAGAGAAACTGCTTTTGTGCATACGGCATTGCATGCAATAGAAGGATACATTAGTACTTGCCCTCATGGTTCCAGTTCAAAGAATTACTGTGCCAGAAGTTGTTTCCTCTGTTAAGGGTCCAAGAAAATCTGATTCTTGTTAGTATCACTTCCTATACATAGAGAAGGTAGGAGAATGCTGCTTTGATTCAATCCAGTCTACACATCGCACTGTGCCTGCCAGGCTGAGTTTGTATTAAAAAGAGGAAAAAAGAGTAACATATTACTCAAAAAGCTTTTGTGTTGCCATCAGAGGTGGGGTGGTGCTGGGGGTAGGGTGATGATGGGATCCTGTGTGTACTGGAGAAATATTGTAAAGAATCATTTAAGACAATCAGACTATCTGATATGCATGTTAATTAGAGGAAACAATAGATCGAACCAGATAAAAATTGTCTGAGGAATTATCAGTTGAGGAATCATTTAAACAAAGTGTTAAATTTTAAAAAGTCAACCTGACTGGTCTTGTTTGGTAGCCCATGTAGAAAGTTCTGTGAATCTCATCTTGACTTTGGGTCTATTTTATTCTCAGGCATAGCTATACTATAAGCAAGGGCATCTGTGACCCATATTTGAATCATAAGCTTCCCCTTCTGCCTATTTCTTTTACATTTTCCCCAAGAAAGGTTTAGGATAAAATCATGTTTAAGTTGATTGAAAATAATGTGACATGGGAGTGCTTTAGTATCCCAAGTTGAAGACCAGCAAGCTAGATTAGATCACAGATCAAGCATAATTCTGCTGCTATGAATGATGTTTATTAGTGTACTCATTCATTAATTTATTTATCCATTCTAAAATTTTTTATTCAACATTTTTCCTGGGGTTATAACAAAGATGAAGCATAGTTTTTTTTCTCTGTAGAAATCCACAGCTTAGTGAGGTAAGAAAGACAAATGAAATTATCTCTTTTAGTAAAAGCGTAACAGCTAATATTAAAGATGAGAGTCAAAATGAAGATAACAGAGGGTATAATGGTGAGATGATTATCATGTCCTAACAGGGAGAAGCAATACATGGCTCATCTTTATTATGTACAGTGCCTAGAAGAGTTTCTGGTACATGGAAGACAATGAATGCTGAGTGAATGAATGAATCAATCAATCAATCAACATTGTAGATGAAATTCTCAAAGAATTTAGAAAAGGTCAATTTTTCTGGCTCCTATGAACAAATAATTGTTAAGCTAATGATGAAGGAATAAAATACACACTACAGGCCTGATGTTCAAAATGTCTAGAAAAGACCAGTAGCTTGCACATTGCAATCCTACACTGCATTGCTTTTCTTACCCAACCACCTAATCATTTCATAAGATGAACCGAGTGAGAGAAAAGAATAAGTTGACCATGTGACAGGGAAGGTATGCCTTGGCTTTCACAGGGGCTTAGCCTGCCCAGTACAATCCACTTAGTCTCAATATAATATTTTGCTTTTATAGGGCTCCTAGTGAGTGCCGAGGTTTTTTAAACCACATACTGAAAACATCATCTGTTTTAGTGTTCTGCATGTGACATCATTCTGACATACTGTAAACATGATAGTGCATTTTATGGCAGTGGAAAAATAAGCAAGAATAGGAAATATCTTTCTTCCATACTTTGGTCAAATATATTTTATGGTTACCTAAACTTAGCACACATGTGGTTTTCAGAGATGTGTATAAAGGATCTTTCTACTTTGAATAAATTTGTTCTGATGAATGTAACTATTCACAGAAAACCTTTGACATTCCTTGAAAATGTATTGTTTCCTGTTTCAAAGATGTATTATATACTTTACCAAAAAAGTCTTTACTATAATTTTAGTTCTAGGTCACTAATATTGGTAATATTATGTCTCACTTTCAAGTTCTCAGAATGCAAATAAAGTACTTCAATCTGAATGTTTCTATTGATTTTAAGGGTTTTTTTCCACCCAAATCTAGCAGTTACAGCCATGAGCACAGCACAGTCTCATTTTTATTGACCAACCATCAGGAAGAGAGGAAATGAAAATAAGACAAAAGGAATTAAACTCAAGTAGAAGATACATGAAGAAAAGAGGGAAAGGTGTTAAACAGAACTAAAATATGGAAATTGGATCAGTTCTAAGCGTCCTCCTCAGCAGAAAGTCATGATGGGTCTGTAAGCTCTTAGTACGATCATGTTGGTTTCAGAGGCAGGCTAGATATCTGAAGCTTGAAGTGCCACAGGGCAGGTAGGTTACCATTTAGGTTATTCAAAATTATATTTAAAAAGTAATACTTAATAATTTCTTAGGTATTACTCAATAGCTCAAGCTGCAGCATTCTAGTTTTGCTTCAAATTATTTCCTGACTTCTACTTTTCCTGAAAATATCCTTTATATATGTACTTCTTAAAACACATAGCCTCAACTTATCCTGTGAATGTAAGTCATCTCTGCAATAAAGTTAAGTAGGAAAATTGTTTTTCATTAGGTTTTAATTTGTGATTCATCTTAGATATGCTAACAGAAGAATGTATTTGATTGATTCATTTTTAAAAGATAAGAAAAAAACATGTATAAGTTCAATTAGTCCAGTAATCCTTAAGATGCAAAAAATGAGGTTCACATGTTTACGTTTTATAAAAATACCATCAGAGAAAAAAGTATCCTATTGCCTGGGGGGAAAAAAGCATAACTGGTTTGCTATCTTTCATCTACTGACCCAAACAGAGAAATTACGTTCCATTATCTTCATAAAGTAAATTGCTACTTGTAATATTATAAGCATAAGTTTTCCTTTATTCATTCTATCATTTAGTAAGGATGTTTAAAATAATCTTGAGTTACTTCGGCAGCTATTTATCAATGCGTTTTATGCCTTTGGTTAGCTATAATCTTAGTCATTTTAGTACATGGAGCCCTAATCTTCAAGTCTGTCAGTCCCATTTTGCATTACAAATCATTTGTAGTTTTATAACTGTCATTTCCAAGGACATCTGGAAAAGATGGATTTATGAAAGGTTACCATGCATTCTAAGAAGGCCAAGAATTAGCATGACTTTGTAAAGGTTCTTATAAATTGAGCAGCAGCCATTACTGGCAATAAGGTGTTTTCTGCTCTTGTCAAGTATCTTTATTTAAATATTAAGGGAGAGAGATGACCTTTGGCCTTGGAGATCACTGTGACATGGCAATGGTTCAATCTATTAGCTGTCAATGGAGTGCTATGGTCTGACTCTCTCAAGGCTCCTATTTTGTGGACAGTGTTATAATAACCCTTCCATTAGGCATCCCCAAGGCAAATAACCTCAGCTTTGACAGAGTCAGTTTAAAACTCCTTAGAGTAACATTTAGAGACTATCTGGTTTGTGTCAGTTTAAGATCAACTACTCTGCACAGGTTCAATTCTGTAAATTTTAAGTAGCCATAGTTATTTAAGAATTATTTCCTATATGCCTGCAGGTAAATATTAGACACATAGAATGTAGAAATAACCCTATCTACTTCTTTGATTTTTTAACAGCCTTTTTAGGGATTAATTCAATCCAAATGGGCTTGAGAATCTATTTTTTAACATGACTTTTTCTAATCTATGTACATATCTTTTGTTGATAGAAATTGTGCAGGGTTGCTACAGTGATGTGGTATGAACAGGAGTTAGAGATATCAAATCCCCTAACAGTACACATAAATTATCATAAATGGAATAGACAAGGTAATATTCATTAGGAAGCAGGCGCACCTCTCTATGTATATACTGAAGTAAGTGATGGTTACAAAACCAAAAATGTTTGGTTTTCCCTGTCTCTTTCACCTGATTTTGTCAGCCTCCGACACTGTTTTACCCCAGGTGAGTCATCTGGTTATGCCCAAATGAAATGTTCACATTTGAATCACAAATGATTGCTCTTATCTCTAACTACTTAGGTTCATTCTTACACTCAGACTTTGGGGGGAAAATCTGAGGTAAAAAGACATCTTTATGCAGTGAAAAATCAAGGTCAAACTATCCTAAAATGCTTTGAGAAAATCACAGTTGTCATTGTAAGTCTAAAACATAACAGTAAAGATGATACTAATACTTTGAATATTTGGTCATGAAATTATTTTACTGTTCCCTCTAAATTCAACGTTTGTGTTTGGATGTCTGTGACTTTTTTCTTGTTAAAACATAAAATCCAGATTAAATATGAACAAGTTTATTGGTGACTATAGATAGCTTCTTAAATGCAAGTTTCATTGCTTTACATTCTTCGTTAAATACCAACAGACAAATTCATTTAATTTGGGAACTTTATTTTTAAAACTAATGGAAAGTCAACAAATATTTATGGAGAGCTTACAATGTATACATGACATTGAGTTCAATACAAACATCTATAAATATTCTTTCCATGCATACAGTAAATATCCAACCAATTTTTAAAATTAAAGACTAATTCTTAAGAAAATAAAGTATATGTTTAGTACTTGACTTTATTTATTGATGCCAAATACAGTGAATTGTAAATAATTATTGATTGTATTTTTTTGTCCTGTATTAGGTTAACTGCTATAAGGGGGAAAAAAGTAAAATGATATCATGTGCTAAAACCCCAGTGCTCATAAACAACACTTAGCCTTTGATTTACAGTGAAATCAAAATTCTCCATTTCTCATTCCCTCTGTCTCTCTGACATTGCGTGTGAGACTATAGGGCAATACATGCCCTACAACATAATATAGGATGTAATTTAAAGGATTCTATTGATGCTGTAAATCACAAGTAGTTCTGCTGAAGCAGTTTATGAATGGCAGTAAAACACTAAGACTGGATTATACCATTAGAATTAGGTACCACATGCACTTATTGTTATTTGTAATTGGGGATAAAGTATTACAAAACACATATATGGAAATGTCGTTTTTCTTGATATTTACAAGCTTCTTTTACTCTTATGCAAGAAGATGTGTTTTGGGATAAAATAAGAAATCCAGGGTTGTAGAATATCTGTCATTCTGGAAAAAGGATTTGTGTTCTCTGAGAGTAAACCATAATAGTTAGAGCATATTCTGGCAGTTCATACATTACCGAATTGTTAGAACCACAAAATACTATCTGCATATGGCTACTAGCATATGGGTTATTAATAATGCTTATTAGAACAAAATTAAAGAGAAATAACACCACAACTACTATGTGGTATGATGCTCTAAAAATCAATTGAAGAGTATAAAAGGTCAATCAACCTGATAATGCTCTCTAAAAATATTATAATAATGAAGTTATTTTTCCATTGCACTGACTGGTTTTTGTAGATGTATAGCCATTCTGAAGCTCTGAAATAATGTGGACTTAAATATTTCTTTTCTGGTAGGATAAAATGATAATGGCAATTCTTTAACTATTCTGGGCACTTATTTGATGATGGAGAGGAATTCCAGTCTTCTGTCTTTTTTAGCTGCATCCTTCTGTTATTATGAGTAAATTGTCTTAGTGGATATATCTATGTAACCAAACCAGATGGCCTGATTTGATGCCAACACAGTTCTTTCATCTATTATTTTAAATGTTATTTTTTTCTCAAAGAAACTAAAATAAAATAACATATAGTGGGATATCACAAGTAATTTCAGAATATTCTAAGTGGGTCTTTGGGTTCTTCAAATTAATTTCCCTAAATGAGGTCAATCCTCATCAAATTCTAAAATAGGTTAAGCCTTGAGCACCTCCTACCTTTCTGTCTCAGGCAATGACCAGCAATAGCCATAAACATCCAAGCTTACCCCTAGTTTCCCATGAATAAAGTAAGACATTCCAGAATTATTTATCTGGATTATCACCTGAGTTGTGTCCTTTCATTTTAGACTTGTTGCTATTATATTTCCCTTTCCACAGAAACAAATTCATTCTAATCTCACACTTTCAGAAGAAAGTAGAATAACTGACTATTAGCTATCTGCATTTATTTACAAAGGTAGTGATTACATTTGAAATACCATTAGAATTACATACTACATGCAGGTATTGTGGTATAAAATAATAAATACAGGTATAAAATAATATACAGATTATTTTTAAAATCCTTTTTCTGGGAATAACTCTAGAATTGATTTAAATATGAAAATGGGTAAAAATTATGTGCTATAACAGTTTAGACATGAGAAAGATGACTTCCAGCTAGAGATTCTCTAGAAAGTTTCTAAGATGAGGTTAATTAGCATGCAGAGATAAAAAAGATGGCCATCCTGGAGGAGTTTAGTCAAGGCACAAAAGCACAAAAGTGAGTACGTAAATTCTGTACATAAAAGGGAGGAGTATGAGAAATTTTGGGTACATAAAAGGGAGGAGTATGAGACGTCTATCTCTGCAGAAATGTTGGGAAATGAAGTAACATGTAGAGAAGAAAATAATTTTGTATTACAGTCTTGCAACCAAAGTAATCAATATTAGCATTATTATATCTTTCAGTAAGCATTTTAAAATAATAATATTCTGCATTTATGAGTATATGTACATATATGTTTATATACATATATGCCTATGTGAATATATGTATTTATAATACACATTTATAATTACACATAGTTTTAAAATAATTAGAGAAATGTCTTTTAAACTGTATACTTGTTCAAAATAAGAATGATCAATCAACTCTATAGGGAATTTCTGTTTTTTCTCATATTTTGCTACTCTTGGAATAAAGGTTAGAATAAACATACATTCAAATATTTGTACTTGGAACTATTTTCTTAAGAAATATTAAGAGAAATGAAAGTCCAGTCAAATGTATTAAGTATTCAAAGTTTTCTGATATGTAATGCCATGTTGCTTGAGTATATACATTTTACACTTTCTAAGTAGTGATAAAAGTGCCATCTTAATACCTATTTTTGTCTTTCATATATCTTTAAATTCAAGATTTCAACAAAGATAATACATTGTTTAACCTTAATAATGATGTTTTTCCTTTGTATTTTCTTATGCTGTTCTCTTTTCTACTCTTAGGAGGGCATTCATTTTGCTTATGAGAATGTTAGAATTGCTAACCCAGAAATAGAAAGAAAAGAAAGAAAGGAAAGTTTTTATTTAGTTTTCAAATCCAAAATAGTATTTTTTGCAGAAGTAAAAATATTTGGAAAGTTAAGCTTTGTTGAGAGAGAAAGGATCTTTTTCAAAACACTTAAAATATGAAGGGTCAAGTCTAAAGATCAAAGACCATAGTGCAGAGAGAAAGCTTTTCTTTGTATTCATGGGGTTCACCGTGGTTCTGCGAGTTGATATCTTTCATACAATTTAGAAAAATCTTGGCCTTTATTTCTTCAAATATTATCCTCCATCAGATTTTGAAAAAACTTGGCCTTCATTTTTTTTCAAATTTTGTTTTGGTTTCATGATCTTTTCCTCTCCATCTGTGATTTCAATTACACATATATTAGGCCTTTTTAGAGTGTCACATGTATCTCAAGCATTATTTTCCCTAGGTGTTTTCAACTATTTTTTCCCTATGACTTCAGTTTTAATGTTGTTCTACTGACATGTTCTTAGGCTTGTTAATCCTATATTCTGCTATATAGGGTAAGCAATTTGACCCATTCAGCATGTTTTTAAAGTTAGATGTTGCATTTTGCAGTTCTATAAAACTCATTTAACTCTTATTTACAAGCTCTTCACTTATTTACAACTTCTTCACTGAAGATTTTTTTATTCATTTTGTTTTTATTTTTCTCTATTTTGTTTAAAATAAGATTCTCAGTTACTTTGAAGGCTTTTTCCACTAAATTAACATTAGGTTATCCCTGAATTTGCTCTTATTGACTTTATAAAGAATTTCTTGATTGGCAGTAACTTTTTTTTTGCTCCTTTACATATTTGGTGATATGGGAATATATTTCAAACTCTATGAAAAATATATTAGAAAAAAATCTGGATTATATTATTTTCCTCTGAAGAGTATGAAATTTTCTTTTGCAAAATGTTAAATTATTGGAGGGGAACTTGCAGCTGTCAAACCTTGCTTTCAGGATTTCTAAAAGTGAATATGATTCAGCTTTACCATTACTCCTACGACAGAACCATCATAACTCTTAGGGCATACTTCTTAATCCTAGGGCTTAGACTTTCTCAACTACAATCCTAAGATATTTACTAAGAACTCTCCGCTTTATCTGGACCTGCACTTTTATTTATTTATAATACTCTCTGCTTCTGAAATTTATGCTCAATTCTCTGGCCTCCTAGCAAATGTGTTATATTATGCTTCCCAGAGATTTGCTCTGTGCATGTACAGTTTAGGCATCAGCTAAGGACCTAAGAGGGACTTTATGCAGACTTTGTAAGTATCTTTATCTGCAGTGTTCTTTTCTCTGGTACTATGCCCTCCAAATCCTGGTTGTCGGTCCTCTCCAAATCCCAATCAATGTTTCTGCTTGGCCTCTATTTCCCTAATTTCTTAATGAGGGACTCAACTTTTGGACTTTCTTCTCAAAAATTGTAACCCTATCTTGGAAGCTTATCAATGCTCCAAACCATTGTTTCATTTAATTAATTTATTTATTTTTATTAATTACAGTGGGAAGCCAAAGCTAATCTCAGCTGCCGTATCATGTCTGGGACCAGGTATCATGAAATAAAATTTGAACAGAGAGAATGTTTAAACTTTAAAAGTAGATTAATCATTGGTAAGTCTAACTGCACATGGTTCTAACAGGTGGAGGTTCATGGGAAAGAAAAGAAAGAAAAAAGGTTTTTGTTTTTGTTGTTGCTTGTTTGTTTTTTAAAATAGCACAAGGTTGCAGTGTGTTGCCTAGTCTGGTCTGAAACTCCCGGGCTCAAATGATCCTCTCTCCTTGGCATCTCAAAGTATTGGAATTACAGGTATGAGAGCCACTGCACTCAGCAGAAAAAGCATGTTTTAAAAATGAAAAAAAAAAGTTTTCTCTGCATATATAGGAAAATGCCAATTATTTTTCAACCATGCCTCACTTTAAAAAATTATTTGTAAGACTTATTGTTTTTAACACATGTATTTCTTTTTTGAGGGCTGTATGTTAATGTCCTTTCTTGTATATGCCTTTAAAAAGCAAATTACAGGCTTCTGTAGTTGAAATACAAGAAACTAATTTATGCTCCCACTTGAAGTACTAATCGTTTTTTTTAAGATACAGATAGAACATGTGAAAAAGAAACAACTGGAAAGAGACGGGACATCATGAAGTAAAAGTGGTCCATGAGAGATAGAATAAAAATGAAGTGAGCCGCATAACTGCCCCAGCTCACTGAGACAGTTTCAGCGCCATAGTACAAGGAGGGTAACCTAAGTAGAATTCAAGAGACTTCCTCAGTTAAGGAGACAGAGCTAAGAATCTGGAGAGAAAAAGGCAGGTCAACTTTATAAAAAGAATACTAAAGAGGAAAGAACTGGACAAAGAGACAAATTCAGAGATCTCATAGGGCCTCTCTTGAGTATTCAGCAGAGTACTGATCAATGCATGTGCTTCAACTATCCAAGTTGAGGGAAGTACTACTGAAAGGATTAGAGAAAAAAAAAATCCATGGAACCGACGCAAGACTGGGAATAGTGCCTATTCCACTAGCCAAACTGAAAAACAAACAAACAAAGCTTCATTCTTCACAGGCTTTGTGTAGAGTACTTAGAAAGGTTTGCCTCAATAGTGGAAAACAATTAGACTAGATTGAGTACTGCTCCAGATTCCAAAAAAAAAATTGTAAAGCAAGTCCCGAAAGGATCAAAATGTTTCCAAGTAACCTAACTCCATTCCACAACAAAACATCCATGCAAGTGAGCTAGGAAATGGATCCTTCCAAATTGAACCTTGAGATGACTGCAAACTTGAAGAGATTCAGTCAAAAGATAGCTCTAAGTCATGTTTGGATTTCTGACCCACAGAAACTGTGGTATAATAAATGACATTTTAAGTCAATAAATGTTAGTGTAATATTTAACCCAGAAGGAAACTTCCTTAATCTATTAAAGGGTATCTATGAAAGACCTACAGCAAACATATTTAATGGTGAAAGACAATATTTGTTCCCTAAAAATCAAGAATAGAAAGGATGTCTGCTGTCACTACTTTTGTTCAACTTGTACTGTAAGTTCTAGTCAACAAGCTAGCCAGAAAAGAAAAAGAAATAAAAGGCTTCCACATTTGAGGGGAATAAGTAAAACTATCTTTGTTCATCAACAACATGATCATGTATGTAGAATAGCTGATAAACTATTAGGACTAGTGAGTGAGATTAGCAAAGTTGCACGCCTCAAAATAAATTTATAAAAATTTATTACATTTCTATATTTTGGAAACAAAAAATGGAAGTTGAAATAAAAAAGCCATTCACATTAGCATCAAAATATAAAATATTCAGGCATAAATATGATATAACAATTACACACCAAAAAGTACAGCACTGAGAGAGACTGAAGAGAACCTAAATAAATGGAAAGAGACCTACTTTCATGGATTGGCAGGCTCAATATTGTTAAGTTGCCACTTCTGAAATTGATTTATGGATTCAAAACAATTTCAACTAAAATTCCAGTTGTCTATTTGCAAAAATTGATGGGTTGATTCTAAAATTGACATTGATGTGTAAATGTAAAGTACCTTAAAAAGAGAAAAAAGTTTTAGAACTTATAATATGTGTTTTCAAGGCTTGTTTATAAAAGTACAGAAATCAAGACAGAGTTGTATTGATGTAAATTAATTAAAGAGATGAATAGACTAGAATAGAGGGTCCAGACATATACTCACAAATATATAGACAATTGATTTTCAACAAAGGTGCAAAGATAATTCAGTACAAATATTACTGATAATTACCATTTACTAATTTTTTGTTTGTTGCCTATCTTCCTTATTTACATATAAGCTAATTGAAGGCAAGATCTTGGTTTCATTAACTACTATGTCCCTGTGTCTATAGTAATGTTTAACACTGAATACAAATACCACCTTTTGTGGTGAAAAGTGCAAATAGCTTAGAGCTAGAAGCAGTTCTGTGTCATGCAATATAGTGCAAACTTACCGATCTTTTTTTTTTTTTTTGAGACGGAGTCTTGCTTTGTTGCCCAGGCTGGAGTGCAGTGGGGCGAGATCTCGGCTCACTGAAAACTCAACCTCCTGGGTTCACACCATTCTCCTGCCTCAGCCTCCCAAGTAGCTGGGACTACAGGCGCCTGCCACCACACCCGGCTAATTTTTTTTATTTTTAGTAGAGATGGGGTTTCACCATATTAGCCAGGATGGTCTCAGTCTCCTGACCTCATGATCCGCCCACCTCAGCCTCCCAAAGTGCCGGGATTACAGGCATCAGCCACTGCGCCCGGCTTCTTATCGATCTTATGCACTTTAACTTTTTTGTAATAGGGAAGTTATTTAGTGAATGCATAGATGGATGAATAGATAGGCAGGCAGAAAGGAATGCTGGAATGCATTATTAGAAACTACAGAAACAACATGCCACTGAGTATCTCACTTAAAAAATATACATGTGATAAGAAACGGCAATAGAAAGAAGCATCTCTCCTCCTCCTCCTCCTCCTCTTCCTGCTCTTCCTCCTCCTTCTCTTTTTTGACATGGGTTCTTGCTCTGTCACTCAGGCTGGAGTGCAGTGGTACATTCATGGATCACTGTAGCCCCCACCTCCTGGGCTCAAGCGAGCCTCCCACTTCAGCATTCCCAGTAGCTGAGACCACAGGCATGTGCCACCACACGAGGCTCATTTTTTAAATAGTTGTAGAGACAAGGTCTCACTATGTTTTCAAGGCTGGTCTTGAACTCCTAGACTCCAGCAATCCTCCCACCTTGGCCTCCCAAAGCACTGAGATTATAGGTGTGAGCTACCACACCTGTCTCAGAACCTCATTTTGTATGATAATTGTAATAGCTATTATTTATGGGATACTAAATGTATGCAGGAGATTATGCTACATTATTTATGTACCTTCTCTCATTTACTAATCCTCAGCAAAAATTTACTATGCTGGTTATTAAACTTGTTCCCATTTTACACATGAGGAGACTGATGCACAGAGGTGAAGTAAATCTTCACAGTCATGTGCCCCTTAAACTGTAGAGAAAGGACTTGAACTAAGTTTGTCTTCCAACAAAGACTGTAGGACTCTCAGATATTACATACTGCCTCAGAATGCCATCTGACCGTCTCCAAGAAATTCATCCGAGGAAACGCCTTGCGTTTTCTTACTTTTAAATGAATGTACTCTGTCTGGAAAAAAAAAAAAAAAAAAACTGAAAGTGAGCAAAGTTACTCAGAAAAGTTGCTGAAAACAATAATATCTAGAGTGGAGTAATACAATTTGAAAAGCAAAAAGTCATTCAAAACCTCAACTTTTCTCATTTTCTCACTTGAGTAAGTAAAGAAACCAGATAGGTTATTTTCATTGAATTTGTCTATCTTTGTCTTCACTTTTTCATCCTGTTCCTCCTGCTGCCACTCCCCTATTTCCTCTTATTCCTCCTTTTTGTTTTCCTTCTTTCCCCTCCTCTTAACTCCCTTCTATTCTTGGCTCCTCTAACCATCCTTTTCTGTTTTTGCCTTTTTCAAGACCATACGCATTCCTATGGGTCTTGAATACCAACTCTACTATGCGCAGTCTCCATCTCTTACAGACTCAATGTTTGTGTCACTCCGAAATGTGCATGTTGAAGCCCTAACTCCCAGGGTATGGTATTAGGAGATAGTGCCTGTGGGAGATGATTAAGGCAAGAGAGCAGAGCCCTCCTTGATGGAATTGGTGCTTTTATTAAAGGAACTGGTGCTTTTATGAAAGAGGCCCTGAAAAACTTGTTTGCCCTTTCTGCCAACTGAGGACAGTGAAAAGATGGTGGCCTCTGGACCAGGAAGTGGACCGATACCAGACACTAAATTTGCTGGAATCTCGATCTTGGATATCTCAGCCTCCAGAAATGTGAGAAAAAAATTTCTGGTTTGTTAAGCCATCCAGTCATGGTATTTTTGTTATAGCAGCCACAACAGCCTCCCCTTGATGTTCTCTTCAGTGATCTACAAAGTGAACCACGATTCCACTGCACCCTCAAATAAGCTAGGCATATTACCCCCATCACTCCATATTGTGTGTTTTAAAGCCCCAGCCTATATAGGCTTTGTGACTTCCCTCATCTTTAGGCTGTAAAATCCTGAACTAGTTATTTACTATGCACCGCCACCCGCTAACAAACTCTAAGTCATGTTCATCCAGTAAACCTGCATAGAAGAAATAATTGGCCCGGCGTGGTGGCTCACATCTGTAATCCCAGCACTTTGGGAGGCTGAGGCGGACAGATCACGAGGTCAGGAGATCGAGACCATTCCGGCTAACATAGTGAAACCCCGTCACGACTAAAAATACAAAAATATTAGCCAGGCGTGGTGGCAGGCGCCTGTAGTCCCAGCTGCTCTGGAGGCTGAGGTAGCAGAATGGCGTGAACCCCAGAGACGGAGCTTGCAGTGATCCGAGATCGCGCCACTGCACTCCAGCCTGGGCTACAGAGCAAGACTCCGTCTCAAAAAAAAAAAAAAAAAGAAAGAAAGAAAAGAAAAGAAAAGAAAAGAGAAAGAATTGCACTGTAAGCCCTATATCAGCTGTTTCTAGAGTGAGGCAGAGCTCCTAAAATCTGCATAATAGCACATTCGGCTGAAACCTGGCTACCTGGGATTTTAGTCCTAGATCTAGTTCTGTGATGGTGACAAGTAACATAACTACTTCCCTCTCAGTTGAATGTTGGGCATCAAGAGAATGATAAAGTCACACATTCTTTTCACAGCGGGAATGATTCTCTGCTTCACCTGAATAATGCAGGATAACTTCTCATTTCATTTAAACAGAGCTGCAAAGTCTCCTTTGCAATGTAAGGCAACATATTACATGTTCCAGGGATTAGAATGTGGCCATATTTGGGAGACGATTATTACACCACAAGGCTGTTAAAACTAATGTTTGTACTGGGGGGAAACCTGGTTACTTCTAAGAATCTCCCCAAAATATAACTGCAAATACTGCATGTCTAGTTTTTTGTTTTTGTTTTTGTTTTCGTTTTTCTGCCTTTGTTGTCTTCAAACAAGAAAATTAGAACTGTTACTGGCCAAAGAGACTTGAAAGCCAACGTTGTGAAAATACTACGGGTGAATGAAGAGAATGAAACAGGAGATTAGAAAAATAAACCATCAATATAAGCATACTATGCATCTTAATTTTTTCTTTGAATAAATAATACATTTGTATGATTCAAAAACATTTTAAAAGGTATGTAACAAAAATATTCCCACATCTTCTCCCTCAATAACATGGCTGTTAGGTTCCTACACATCTTTCCACAGTGCATTCCTGCATGTATAGCAAATACGAACGTATATCCCTATCTTTCACTCTCCACTACCAAGAAAGAAGAGAGCATTCTACATGCAGCTCTACTCTATACAGTACTAAGTTAAAAAAAATCAATCCTAGGGAACTTTCTTTACCAGAACACTAGGTGTTATTTTCTTCATTACTTATTGCAAAAACATTCTACTGCATTTCATAGATGTACTATAAATCTCACGGCCATTTGATGTGATTACAATACCATTTATAGGATAGTCTCTTCTATACTGATTTGCAATGATTTCCTTTTTGTTTAATTCCAATATGCATTTAGGCTTATTTATGTCCTATGAACTGTTTATTCATTTCTCATGCCACAGAGTTTTAATTAGTGAGACTTTAAGATATGTTTTAATGTCTGGTAGCCCTTGACTTGTCTCATTACTCTTCCTTTTCAGCTATTTCTTCTATTTCTTATTTGCTTGTCTTTCTTTATAAGGTTTAATGGCAACCTGCCCTGTTTACAAACACCTATTGGCATTTCTATTTATATCCATAAAATTTATGAACGTGCGTAGGGAGAATTGATACATATATTATGTTGTCTTCCTATCCAATGATATAGTATACTTTTCCACTTATGTAGTTTCTTTTCATACTAGGTTTCTTGAATGATGTAAGTGGGCTATTAATGAAAAGAGGCAAAGTGTTATTGAGTACTCTTAGGCATTCATAGACAGTGTGGGAGAGGTAACTAAAAGAGCGAACTGCTTGCTGTAAGCATGTGGTTTACTATATGCTTAATACTAACAAGAAAAACAAAACAAACAAACAAACAAAAAACCCTTATCCCAGACAGGGACAGTAAATTAGCTGGGAAGGGGTAGCAGTAAACTAGCTTGGTGCACTGATATAGTGAACCATACACTTAGACACACACTGAAATATACACTCTCTTACTTTGCCTAGGAGAAGAGACACAAAGGTCCTCTGACAAAGTGCCCTTTTCCTGAACAACCTGGGTTGTGTGTACTAAAAGTCTTTTTAAAGTAATAACTCCAAATAAATCCACATCTTCTGAAACCCCAGAGTCATATCCCAGAGTATTAAAACTATTGATGAGCCCCCTGAATAAATAATTGTAATCTCATTGGATGCTTGTGTCTAAAGGACCTCTCCCCCTTCTCTCTCTCTCACCTCCCCTCTGTACTAAGCTAGCTCTTGCTCTGCCTTGAGGTGCCAGTTTCCCTGAGACTGGTTTAGATGCACCAATGTTTGCTTGCATAATACCCTTAGCTCTGCTACCATCATATTTACTAAAAATGATTGGAAGAGTTCAGTGACTTTTGTTTTTTATGTTCTCTTCAGCAACAACCACTGTTCCTTGGGGGACAGTTTATTAAAGGAACAGTTAAGTGAATCAACGAATGATTCTAGAATAGGAATATTCTCTATATCAAGTTTTGCAAAAGTCAGTGTTATTTTCATTTTTCAAAGTTATATGCCCAAAGAACACAAAAATTCCTGTCTCACTGTAATACAGAAAGATTGAAAGGTAAACATTTCAATGAATGGTCACAGCCTTCAGTGAGCACCCTTTCATTATCTGATTGAAGAATTTGACACTTGCATACTTTCCTTAGCTAAAATTACCCATCACTGAATTATTTATTAAGAAAATAGCATGTTAAGCATGTTAAGTGATGTAGAATATAAAAAAGCTAAGGTATATGTTTTGCCTCCAGTGCCCATCCATCTAGTGAGAAAGGTAGTGTATGCATTAGCAATGCAAAGATAAATGGCAATACAAAGATAGAATTTAAGTACCAGCTGACTGGGATCTCCAGAAAAGACAATGGTGATGTTAACTTTTGCCTGGGGTGGTGAGCGAAAGCCTTCAAAGTCTTCAAAATAGGAAAATGTTGAGTAGCCTTGTTAGATTAAAGAACAGAAGACCAGATGAGCATGGGAGTTGCCAAGACTGACTTTCTTTATTCATTTGGGGACCTGTGTGGAAAAGGTAATAAATCTATATCTCAAATCTACTTTTTATATTTACCAATGAATAAATACAAATTTAATGCTGGAATAAAGAATGCCTCAGATGTATCCTACTTCCTGTCCTTAGGAATATCAGAATGGGTTTTACACAACTACCTACTACTTCTATTATTAAAAGTGATTGCAAAGTCTTGAAGAACTTAGAGGCCTACTTGTTCCATATAAACATATGAAATAACGATTTCTTGAGAGATAACCTTATAACTCAAGCAATATTTTTTCTCTACACATACGCACAACATCACTCTTCACTTGTGTAAGCAAATAAATTATAATCTCGGCTGTAGTATTGTTTTTCAGCAATTTAATTTTTTCTGAACATAGCTTTTATTCTATTATAATGCTTGAATGACTCACATGCAGTGTTTCCAATCCACTTTTCCTGGCTTGTGAAACTTTTTAACAAAATGTTAGCATTTGCAAGCACCAGATGTTTTGACATAAGGAGAAGCAATATGTAAATTTTAATCCATGCTAGGAACAATAGCCTGCAGGCACCTTTTTCTTATTACGTGAATCATATACTTAACCACAATGTGGTAGAGCCTATCAGAATCATCACTATCTCAAATGTAATACTCTTGTCTTATGGTTGCCAATTAATGAAACTGATACATATTAACATGATAGGTATCCATTACTTAACCAATAAGCCTTATTGTATTTTACTACTTCAATACCACATAGCTAGAACTCTGCAGGTGACAGTAACAACTTTTTAGGGGGGTTTAATCTTCCTTTTGGTGGTCAATAAAATCAAGGCTCGTATTAGATCTTAATGTTTTATAGCTGCAAATATTATTTTACCAAAAATATTAAAACCCATTACAACTTTTTTCATCTTTTCCACCTTTTAACTCAACTCAGGGTAAGGGTATGATGTATGGTGTGTGTGTGTGTGTGTGTGTGTGTGTGTGTGTGTGTGTTTCTAATAGGAAAGACTTGGAGATAGCTTCAGTGTTTGCTAAATGTATTTTCCAATATAGAATAACATATTCTCTTTAGCTTAAGGATTTTCTAGGGACAAAAAAGAATAACAAAGAAGAACATATTCTTATATGCAGTCTTTTCTAATATTGAAGAATTATAAAACCTTTAAAATAAGCTCCCACATGGACACACATATGTATGCCCAAACACACCACAGAGGTACATACACATACAATAAACAATCAAGTATCAAAACCATTCAGTCATCCATATTTTCAGCCTATATACTGTTTAAGAAACGTCATCCTGAGTTATTTTTACCTGTATTAGATTGTTCTTTCCATACCAAGATTATTATAATGATCAGTATTTCGGGCATTGATAACACTTTCAGAAAAATATTCATATGATATTACTTTTCTTTAAAAGCAAAGAACCTATATTTGAACATAGAATACCACCCTTTATGGTTAACTCTGAGCAGTCCTGTTTTAGTATTTTAAAATAAAGTATGGAGGGAAAAATTCCATAAACATGGTATTAAATATTAGAAAGTCTTAACACAACTGAAATCCTTATTAATTTCATTATCAAAGGATAGGTCTAGTCAATACCAATTAACAGCTTTAAAATGTTTTACATATTAAAATACAGTATTCTATTTATCCTAGATTGTCTGGGGACTATCTAGTATATTAAAAGGTTTTGCAGAGTTTCTTAGTGATTTCACTGCTACCATTATGCCTGTTAGCAATTTAGCAACATCCTGATAAATATTTTCCATAAATCAAAGCCATAACAGCATGGTGAAGCAGATGGCAGGAGACCATATTAAAGAATGTAACAATTATTTTCTTTAATAGGGAAATATTGAATCATCATTTTCAGCATGGATTATGTAGTGAGTAGTTGTCAGCTGTGATGTCTGGTGACTGTTTTAAATATCCTTTCAAATGATTAACCCACATTCTCTGTTTTTCAGTGCAGTCTATATACAAAGGCAGAACAAAAACTGTAAAACATTTCATAATTATAGTCTCTCATTTAATATATGCAAAGAAAATATTGGTACATTTTAAGGTATTTTTACAAAGATTCAGGTATGTATTAAAGTACACCAAAGTTCTCCATTTTCTTAGAAAATAAGACACATTACCTTGTTATTAAAAATGAAAAATAGCAATAATTACAAATTCTACAGTCTTATTATATTAAATGTTTTCTTGATCTAACCAATGTTAGATTAAAATTATAGGAATGTTACTTCAGCTATTCATATATGTAAAACACTATTAAAGTGAAAGATTTTTAACTACATTATAATTATTAAGATTAAATAGCAGAATTAATTTTAGCCTTGTATGCCATAAGCAACTGCTATGCTGTTAGATAAGATTCTTGAATTTAGTTTGCTTTTAAACTTCAGTATCATATTTAAAGAACAATATGTAACTTCCTGATTACATATAATTCTTTCAGCAAAATCAGTCTCTTCTTTTATCTGTATGTTTTGTTTGCTACATAAACTACCAGCTTTAACACAAAAACAAAATTTATTTCTGTGGAAAAAAATACAGTTGAAAATATAGAATTTTTGAAATAAAACAGTAGTGCAGGGATAAAAGAGGTAGTATTACAAACACAAAAGTCTTTACTGTTATTCTTTATGCCTGTTGGATAACGTAAGAAAAAGACATTTTACAGAGAATTTCATCAGTAGAAAACACAATAGAAATCATCTGATTATGCAGAAATGCACATAAAAATCCCTTTACAAGCAGATAAAAAGTTCCCTTTTATGTATAAAGCAGTAGACAATAGTATTTCATTGTTAAGTTGGTTGAATCCTGGGGAATATATTTTTTAATCAAAATAGCTGTTTTCTGATAATCTCCTATACACTCAAATTCTCTATGGACCTCAGAGGGAAAATGTAGCACTGAAAATTCTAAGAGAAGCTATTTTTTTTTCTGGTTTTGAATTGTTTCCTTGTTTTCAAATTAAAATTCATACAAATAATAAAATATTGGAACATCAATGCACGATGATTACTGGAGGCTCATATAACGTATGAGATCAGTAACACTCGAAATGTATTTAGTATTTATTAGGCAAATGTAATGAAATCTCTGTATATATGTATACTAAGTCAAACTGACATACTTATCAACATATGGAGCACTGGAGGGGTAAATGATGTAATTCCATGTAGTACATAGAGACTATGCCATTATCAATACTGAAACAAAATTCAGGTGTTTTTAAGAAACCCAGATGGTTGATCTTGCGCTGATAACACAGTGAAATAATTAACTGATTCCAGTTTTATTCCACATCTTACATATCAGATGTATATGTAAGATGATATTTACTTACATATCAGTAAATACCTAAAATGTTTGAATAGGGTCAAAGACATTGTAAAAAAAAAAAAAAAAAAAAAGACAGAAGATTGAAACACTTAGTTATGCCATTTATTTATTGAAATGTTTAAATTCCACAATATTCAAACAGGAAAAAAGTATTTTCATGATACCTTGAAGTATAAGAAAAGTCCTATACAACTCAGTTTTTCAAAATAAAATAAAAATATATTCCTTTTAAAGTTGTGAAATCTAACTCTTCTCATGACATAATGGTAAATGAGCACACCAAATCAAGACATTCTTTGTATCTATTTTTTTTTAAGTAAGAGCTATTAAATATTTGATTTACAGTCATGTAGGTGGGAAAAAATGAGTTGAAAAAGGAAGAGGAAGGCTATTTCTCAATGTCCCCAGCTCATCTGGCTATTTATTATTTAGAGCTTTTTGTAAACCTATGTAAAGAAAGCCATGGTCACTGATATGCCTATAAACTGAGGAAATACCATCTGTACATATATTCCCCATTTGATATAGGAAAAATTCAAGAAGAAAAGGTACTAAAGAAAAGAAATTGTAAAGAGCTGTATCTACTAACAGTAGGTCATCATTATTTTAAGCTAATTGGAAAGTGGAAAGGGCTGTTTAATGTGAATCCATGAAAAAGCAGCCAACACTTAATAATATAAAAAATGATTGGATGGGATATTTTATTGAAAAAAGAATGAAAAACAATAACATTATTATTTCTTACTTTAAAGTAAGTTTTATTATAATTGTAATTATGAATTAAATCTTTAAATGAAAAGGTATAATTGTATATTAATTGAATGAACAAATCGATATATTGTGTTTTAATAGTCCCATTACAGTTGATGCTTTTTACGACAGTATTGTTTGATAAACAATATGCCTCTTTTACTATTATGAAAAATCTCCTTTCTGCAAAAAATATTCTGGAGAGCCATAAATTTTTCTAAGGGTCTATCTTGAATCTTAGATAGTCAAATAATTTGCTTTTAAATTCACATTATTTTTGTTTTGAAATTTATTTGCATCATTTTGAAATGTTATGGTCAGATGTTTATAACCCTCAGTAATTATAGTGAAACTGACCCACATATAATAAATAGAAGGCGTAGTTTGCTGAGTGGGGAGGACATTTTGAAAAACAACTACTTTATAAATGAACAACATTTTTAGTGACTAATCTAATTTTTGGTACACTACTACTTTCCTATGCAACCTCCTCATTATTAGGATTGGAATAATTATATTTAGATAAGTAGTGGTCCCCCCATCGTTATACATGATATTAACTGCACACCTAACAGACCTGATTCAGGAATTTTTCACTTGGGATCCAAGAAAACATTCAGGAGGTCCCTAAGATCTCTGAATGCATGCAAATTGTTGTCCATATAAACTGTTCTATACTTTTCTAGGGAGAGGGTCTATAACTCATTAGATTCTCAAGGGATCTGCTTTAAAAAGTTAAGAACTGGCCGGTCGCGGTGACTCAAGCCTGTAATCCCAGCACTTTGGGAAGCCGAGGCGGGCGGATCACGAGGTCAGGAGATCAAGACCATCCTGGCTAACACGGTGAAACCCCGTCTCTACTAAAAATACAAAAAAGAAATTAGCCGGGCGTGGTAACGGGCGCCTCTAGTCCCAGCTACTCCGGAGGCTGAGGCAGGAGAATGGCGTGAACCCGGGAGGTGGAGCTTGCAGTGAGCCGACATCGCGCCACTGCACTCCAGCCTGGGCGACAGAGCGAGACTCCGTCTCAAAAATAAATAAATAAATAAATAAAAAATTAAGAACTACCATCTAATTAATTTTTAATCTATTTCAGTTGACTGGGACACAGCACAACTCTTTACTCTCTTTAAAAGTTCATTACCCATTTTACAGTTCCCTGACATCTCATAATCTAAATGTAGCAGCAAATATCAGTTCCCTCTCCAGATCTATCTGCGTCCAGGTTCTATCATCCAAGATTGTGAAGGATAGGTTTCAGGGCCCAGTAGTTGTACCTTAACAGAATGGAAAATAATGACTGAGTAATGACATCACCGGTGCAAGGATACTCAAAATATGAAGAAATGAGAAGAGTAGATAAAATGAGAACTGAAGCCTGTCTCTGTCTAATAAACTGGTGTGTTTTCCATGAACTCCAAAATATATTCCTTATCTATACTTTTTGACATTTAATCAAATTATCAACTCAGATAACGAAGTGGAATTCTGTTATAAAATTAAAAGTATGTAACATCTTCTTGAAAATTATTGAGAAGATGTATCTAATAGCTGTTTCACATGGCATATTTCAGATTAATTTATCTATCAGGCTTTAATGACTATACCCAGAAGTTAGTAATTATTTTTCCATGTCAAACAATAAAATTATTTTAATTCTCCAAAATCTAGGCAAATGATACAAACTAAGCCTGAGATAATTATTATACCATAAGGATCTACTATTTTTCTACTTTTATCAGCATTAGGGTCTCACATTTTATAGTAACATATTTTCCATGTGAGAAATAACTAAAAGATCCTTTCAAAAGTTATCCCAAAGCTTAATATTCATGAAAGATTACATCTCACTCAAGTTAGTAATGTATGTTTTAGTTTTTAGCATCCTCCCGGCTACTAAAAATATTTGCTTCTATTATATTAATACTATATTATTTCACCATAGTTTTTAAGGGCCTTCACAACCTGTTGTCAGTCTTATGCTTCAGAACTCCCGACATCTAGGGCATCCAGATTTTTCTAATGCAAGTCCTATAAAGATACTTTCCCAATTATTCTCACTTTTATCATTTGGTTGATATTATTCCTTTATATGCCCTCACTTTCACTCAATTAATGCCTTTCAAAGAGAAGTCAAATTCTGCTGTTCCCATAAACTTTGTCATTCATTTTCATTTTCTTTGACCTTCTGTATTTACAGCTTATGCTTAGATTTTTTATTTTATATGTCTTCTATCTTTTGTTTTTGTTTTTCATGCATTCTTGTTAACTACCTCAGGAGTAAGGCCATCTCTTTTTCAACTATTCTACATTTTCTCAGGACTCACTGCAGTTCTCAGTACGCCTCCATAAATACTGATTAATCGGATGATCACTCATGGAGGTCCAGCACAGAGCAAGGTGCTTGGTAACTTAATTTGCTAACCTAAAACAAGCGCAAGAGATAAAAATCTAAATGAAGCATCGTAGTTATAAGTGCTTACAATAAATGCTAACAGTGCAACCAAAGATCATAAGACACACTAAGTGCTTATAGAAATAGAACCTTATGTTCCTCTCAGAACTGAAAATAATAAGGAATAGTTTCTTTTATAATAATTATTTTGCCAATTGGCAATTCGATTTTCAATATTTTATCCATTTGGAGCAAAACCAAATCAACAACTAATTGATTTCTGTCCAATACTGGACATGATGAAAAGTTTTAAGTGCCTGAAAACTGTCCTTGTAGGGGCACATTTTATATTTTATTTATTAAAACTGATGGTCTGACATCTCTTCTTAATAAAGAAAAGAGAATTTGGAATGTGATTCTGATGCAGTCAGAAGAATGAAGAAGACAAAAGAACATGTACTACCTGAATTCTGTGCATACTTGTGGGTGTATGTTTGTGTGAAGGGATACAATTCTGATCCATATTCCTGAGGAAAATATTGAATGTGTTCCTTTTCCTGAACAGAGTCTGGAGATATAAATATGCATGGATGCTTTTAGAATTAGTGTAATTGAACCAACTAAAGAAATGAGGATCTAATTTTAGTAACCAATGTTTTTATAAGTCATCCATATTTTATTATGGAAAATTCTCACATTTATTGTAGATTTGCTTTTCAACCGCAAGTGACAGATAATCTATTATATCATTATTTCTCCTATAAAGTTTGAACTTTAGACGTATCTACTAGACAATGGAGAAAGGCAATGACCACCTGATATGCTGATCTTGATTCTTGAAGACTGATGTAAAAGTTGAAGAGAAGATGGAAATGAATAACTAAGAGACGGTTTGTATATTTCAGTCATTTTACACTTTGCAGTCGTTAGTTCCAGTAGTACACCACCAAGTTGCTGCTTTTAAAGCATCAATAAAGAGCTATTTCTTATGCTGTACCTCTTTCCAGTAAAACAGAATTTAAGTGGATTTGGACTCTGTAGTCAAAGAAGAAAACACCTTTTTTCCACCCTCAATAATTCATTAATACCATGATTTTTCTTCCTGCGAATTCTTCTGTTGCTTCTATCAGTTTTCCATGAACACCACATTCCTTTAGGAAAAAAATAAGCCAAAGCAACATATGAAACACAGAGCATAATTGCATAGCACCAGCATAGAACTGCTTTCCAGTTGATGAATTGGGTCTGTTTATTTCTTATAATTCATCACCATCGTCTGAGCTAAAGCTATTTCTCCTACTGCTCTCTTTGGAAACTGCAGGGGAAGTGGCAGATAGCAGAGGATCTGTTCCAAATGGAGAGATTGTGTCATCCAATAGCATGCCATCCAATCTTTGTTCCTCTTTCAATGCGGCACTAAATGATAAATCTGTGAAGTATGACAAAGGATCAGAAAAGGCTATAGCTTGATCACAGAGCTCAGGGGTTGGCCCCTGAGACACAGTCAGTTGTTGGCAATAGTCTACTGAATTCTGCTCAGGATGGCTCTGCTGTTTGGTGACATGAGCACCTAAATCAACCGTGCCAAGTGAAGCCAGGGTTGGCAGACCATGAGTACGAGCCTGAATTTCTAGTTCCTGTAATTTCAAACGAGAATCATTAAATAACATCTTTGAAATTGGATTTAACAGTAGAGAATAAGCCAGACATAGAATCAAAATATTAACAAGCATTTAAAATGAAGAATAATGCAATGCAAATTATGAATAATCTTTGCAAATAATGAAATTGATACATTTCTAATGTCTGAAAAATAACTCTGAGAAAATTATTCAGTTTTTTTTTAAGTTCGGTCTCATTGTTCTACAAAGGAATTTATGACTGATGATAGTTCCACAGTGGCTCAGACTATAATACAGCCATTTGGAGATAGCCGAAAGTCATCTATTTATTCTTCCTGATTAATTTCTCACCATAAATGCAGGACCTTTTCATGGAAACAGTAAATGCTTTACCTGGTGCTAAGCATACTCATATTTTTAAAAAATCTTGAGAGTTATAAAAGCCCATGTTTTGATATTTTGGATTATATGAACAGATGAGAAGTGACTTAATATAAACTGGCACAACACTCCTTGAGGCAATGAAAACCATAGCAATGTCGGGAAAGAAATGAAAGAAGGAGGGGAGAATTTAATGTCCAATATAATCTAGAGAAACAAGCGTTCTACTTAGTATTATTATTTGATTGGGATAATAATGTGTACATTTATGAAATGTGTTATATTTTGTGCATTTTGTAATTTGTTGTTGTCATTATATATGTATATATATACACACACACATATAGACACATATGTGTATATACATATATACATTTTCAGCTATCTTGATCCTGGATTTCTAGTCAAAACCTAATTGAAACAATCCAATTCACGAACTTCTAAAAAGCAGTAAAATTATCCTTCAAAAGGAAAAATAATTGTTAATAAGAGAAAAAATAAATGAGACCAATGAAGAAAACTGATGACAGCTGAGTCATATGTAAGCTATGTGGCTCATGGCAACATTCTTATAAAAACCTGAATCCGAAGTAGAAGTCGCCTGTTAGCCTGTTCTAATTTCTTCTGTCTGTGTTCTAATTCTCGGGCTCTCTGTTGTTCTTTTTGTAGCCACTTGATGTACTCCACTGATGCTTTTAGAATGGTTCCTTTGTTCCAGCGCATATCACTGTAGAACGGAGAGATAACCTTTTCACAATTGTGCATGTCAGCAGAATTCATAAGAACTTACAAAATCTTTTACATTAATATGAAATAATGATTTACATGACTATTATTCACTCTTAGATATTATTGCTTCTGAATAGAAATTTTAATAGAATAGTTAAGAAGCCCTTATATAGTAAAATTAATCCCAGAATGAAAATAAGTGTCAAAAGAAAGTAATAAAGTGACTTTTTGTGGGAGAGCTAAATGCAATATCATGATTCTACCATTACAGTTTTTATATTTTTAGTGAAAATTGCTTTTATTATTAACTCCAAGATTAAAATCTATGTGCAGTATTTCTGCATTAATGAACTAGGAAATGTACATTACTGAGGACTTAAGCCTAAATTTTTTAAGATCATTTCAAATGTAGCAATCTTTTAACCTACTTTCTAATAAGGTTGCTTTTATGTTTCTAAGAAAAAAATAAGGTCCCTCCTGAATGGTGATCCTGAGCAATTGTGAAACAAATCAGACTCTGGCAACATCACTTTATGTAATAGAGCAAACTTTCTAAAACCATTCAGCCATTTTTTCTGTACAAACATCATCAAAACTTTTTAAAGGCTTGATATGAGTAGCTGTTTTTAAATACATTTAAGATAAGTAAATATAATTAAACATTACTGGATAACTTTTCAGGCTTTAGCATAGAAGAAATCATTTCATTAAAACTTACTTTTAAGACAGAAGAAATTAAAGCTATGACATTGTGGAAGAGGCTACTGAGTTTGATATCTGAAAATATACATTAATGAATGTAATACTGCATGAGAAATAATAATATGTTTGCAGAATGAGTCCAAACTAATTGCTAAGTGTTAATCAGAGTTGTTGGAAAACCTGGATGCACTTTTAATTTAGAGTCATGAGATGTTTTTAATATAGCGTAAAGCACACAGGTAGGGAAACATAACATTTTTCTACATATATTTTTAGTGATGAGACAATGCCATTAGCAGTAAAATATTAAAAGAAGAGACATTTTTCTACTAGCAGGTGAAAATATTTACTTATCCAGAGCCTGGATAAGAGCTCTGTTCTACTGCAGTGCACCAAAACATTGTCAATGGACGTCGCAAGTTTGAAAATGCTTTGTCATTTCTTTAAGGTTATAATGGCTGTTGGTCTCACTCCACTCACGGGGGCTGAGGGGAATGGGTGGGATGGTGGTGGTGGGAAGGGTGGGGAGAGACAGGCTATCTTTGGTGTTAAACCAAGTATCTGTAACTGAATCGTGTAATGGACTCTAAACTAAAATTTAAGTAGTAGCAAAAGCCTTATGGACGCTTATGTTGTGTCATTTTTTTCCCATGGGAAGAAAAACTTGAGGACAGAGAAATATGTAAAAAAAAAATAATAATAAATAACCCTAGACAACTTTGAAGTTTAAAGTACTATTTAGTTCAAAAACAAATCTTCAAAATGGTGGTAGAGAACACACAATGAGCCTCCCTTCAATTTGTACCTGATGTCACTTACAATACGTTTTTTAAGTTCCTCTATTTTAAAGACATTTTAATGTACAAGGTTCTTTCCTAATTTATTTTTTATTTTTTTATATTTACTAAAGAGACTTTTGCCTCTCTCCCAAAACAATTTCAGCAAAGAGGCATTGTAAATATTACATAGGGTGGTACCATATATAGACACACCAATAAAGGCATGGCTAAAGAATAAGTGTTGATTGTTGATGCTGGCCTTTCATTTTCTGCACAACAATTTTTTAAGATCTTAAAACTTTGGTGGATTGAAAGCCTGAATGCATTTACAGTCAGAGCAGATAATACAAATGTATAAATTGGAGTAAGTAAGGAGTGCTGCCAGGTAAAGCTATGGAAAACGTACAATCTGTTATCTGAGGAGTGCACATCCACTTAAAAGCATTAAAAAATAATTTTAAAAAGATTTTAAAAAAGAGAGAAAAAAATACTATGACAGGTCTGAATTTTTTTATTATTATTTATTTATTTATTTATTTATTTGCTTCAACATTTTGTGACTCCTGACTTAGAAAGCTTTGTCAGGTCTCATATGCTGTGCCAACTATCATTCTTACACAAAAGCAGGAGGAATTTGGTTGTAGAGGGGAGGAAAGATAAAGTAAAAAAACTTTAAACTATTTAGAAAACTTTTTAAAGTGTGAAAACAAGAGTAATAGACTTATTAATGATCTAATACTATTTTTAAATTTCTACTCATGTAATTTTTGTAAACATGGCTCACAAAAACACATACAGACACAAGTGTTTCCAGGAAAGCTAAAGAGGACAACTACTACATGTTGTAGAAGCTCTTCACGCTTTCTCTTTGATTGTTATTTTTGTTGGAGTTTTGTTTTTTTAACACTGGTCAAGAGATTGTCATTGCCTGGTCGTGGTTTTTTTCACGTAATTTTCTCAACGTATACTTCTCAATTACAGCTATTCTCTATATTACTTTTCCTTCTGACCTCACCATTATGACCTGCAAAGAAATGGAACTTTCTGAATGTTTTGATACATAAAAATAAAAACTTCATAGAATTCAAAGTATCTTCAGGTATTTACTTTTATTTCCTAAGCCAACTCCAAAATATCTTCCAATCATGAGCTGGAAAGGTACTCAAAGGTCAACCATGCCACAGTTGCTGCCATTTGCCCAAGAGTATATGGGGTTTAGGAGATAAGCCCCAGGTTTCCTCACTCAGTTCAGTACTCCTTCTGCCAACTGTGGCTTTCCCACCTTTCAAATGCATCTGCCACAAGAAATACGTTTTATATAGTGACTTGGCACACTCTTAGTATATAAAACTGCAACAAAGATTTCACAGAGCTTTCCTATTCTCTTTACATGTAATACTCTTATATTTTCAATGCTATTCTTCCTTTTTTGTTTAAAATGCTGCATTTGTCTCATTTGAGTGACTCCATGACCCATTAATAGGTATGGCACATAATTTGAAGTATCTCATACTAGACAATTGTATACTCTGATGTACTTTTTATTTTTAAAAACTGTTCTTAGTCATTTTAATGGTTGTAGTCACCTGTTCAACAAGTTATTCAAAAATTTGTTAAACTCAAACTAAAATCTTGGAAGGGTTTTTTTGTTTTTGTTTTTGTTTTTTTTCCAGATCCACTGTTTGTTAATTTTCTCATTGTCATAACATAATAATGTCATTTCTTCTTTCCTTTTCTCACCCTCAAAGTAAATTTGCCTCCTCTATGCTACCCTTCCCTTTCCCCAGCATTCTTGTTTCCTGTGACTTTCAGATTATCCCTAATAACATTTGAAAATATGACAAATGGATCCAAAATAATTTTGTCACATAGACGAGTATTCCTTAGTCTATGGAGCCAGACCATGGTTCTCAGGTAAAGTCCATTTTAAGAGGATATGCTCTGGATTCAACCATGGGACCCTCACTGCTAAACCCTAAAAAGGGACACGGGAGTAACAGGTCAGGCCACAGCAAGCCAAGGAATAAAATGTATTTAAACAGAATTGGTACTGAGACTTTTGGAATGCCACACATTTCAATGAAGTGTCTTCTCTATCTGTGATATACAGAAAGATCCACGTATAGACATACTCGACATCTAATTAATGTGTTTTCCATTAGACCCCAAATAAATGTTATTTCCTACATACAACATAATAGAATTAAAACAAATAATAACCCTTCTTTCTGAGATTCGTAAGGAAGAGAAAAACAATGCTTGCAATGTGGTTTTCCCAATTCTGGTCTCTTTTAGATACGAGTCTACAGTAAATTGAATTTTCATATTCTAGACTAAGGGTAGACAAACTATAGCCCATAGCTTATTTTTGTGAATACATTTCACTGGATGCGGTCAAGCTCATTCCTTCACATGTTGTCTGTGTCTGCTTTCGTGCTACAATGCCAGAGTTAAATAATTGTGACAAAGACTTTCTGTGTGGCCCACAAAGCTTGAAATATTTACTGTCTGGCCCTATACAAAAAATGCTTACCATCCCATGTTCTAGCAAATGAATTAGAACTAGAAAGGAGTCTTTAGATAAAGTTTTTATTAAAATTTGGAGTAATAATCTCTCATAAAACTTTATAACTTGCAAACTATCCCCATATACCTTATTTGATTTTATTTTTATAAAAACACAGGCATATAGGGAAGACAAGTGTTTTCTTTGGCTAACAGAGTCACATGTTTAGATACTTTAAAAGATTTGAAGAGTTTGGAGTAGAGTCTAAATTAGACCTGAGCTCTTCAGACCCCAAATGTCTTCACAGTCTAATATGTACATAAGGACAAATATTGCATTCCCTTTTCTAACGAATTGTTGAATTGTCCAAGTAAATGAGCAAATTCGGATTTAGAGAAAAAGTGCTTCAAAATCTCACAAATGTAATTTTTGAGGGTGGGGGGGGCGGGGAGGTGCAGCGTCTTGTTCTATCACCCAGGCTGGAATGCAGTGGTGCGATCATGGCTCACTTCAGCCTTGAAATCCTGGGTTCAAGCGATCCCTGTGTCTCAGCCTCCTGAGTAGCTTGGAGTACAGGTTCATGCTACCATGCCCAGCTTGCTCTTTCTTTCTCTTTCTTTCTTTCCCCTTCCCTTCCCTTTCCTCCCGTCCTCTCCCCTCCCCTCCCCTCCCCTCCCCTCCTCTCCTCTCCCTTCCCCTCCCTTCCTCTCCCTTCCCTTTCTTTTCCTTCTTGCTTGCTTTCTCTTTAGAGGTGGGATTGCACCCAGACTGATCTTGAACTCCCAGCCTCAAACAATCTTCCTGTTTGGCCCTCCCAAAGTACTGGGATTATAGGCATGAGACAATGTGCCTGGCACACAAATATGACTTTATCAAACATGATCATTTCTGGATAATGAATAATATTCAGTATTTGGAGAAAAAATAATTCTCAGTTTTAAGGAAATATTTTCAAATCATTATTAATGCTACAGATTCCATGTTTTCACTTTTTTTTTTTTTTTTTTTTTTTGAGACACAGTCTTGCTCTGTTGCCCAGGCTGGAGTGCAGCGGCATGATCTCAGCTCACCACAACCTCTGCCCCCTGGGTTCAAGCGATTCTCCCACCTCAGCCCCCTGAGTAGCTGGGATTACAGGCATGCGCCACCATGCCAGACTAATTTTTGTATTTTTAGTAGAGATGGAGTTTCACCATGTTGGCCAGGATGGTCTTACACTTCTGACCTCAAGTGATCCGCCCACCTCGGCCTCCCAAAGTGCTGGGATTACAGGTGTTCTATTTTTAAAGAAGCATTCAATATTTTAACTTAACACTTTATTTCTCAGTATTTACAAGAGTAAGTAATTTGTCTGATGGACATTTTGTGCATACAGCACAAAGCCTGGTCAGCATCAATCAATATGCTTTTACAATTCCATTTGTTACTTGTGTGTCTCCAAAATTTGGGGACCTTGGAAAATCTAACAATTCTATTTTCACTTGCATGCAAATTTTAAATTGGGAGAATTGTTATACTCATAAAAATTGAATATACCAGTCCGTATCATAAATAATATTTGACATTATCACTAAATTTGACAATATTGTCACCTTACAGAAAGACTCACTATGAATTGAGGAGAAATAACTTATTTACTTCTTATAGCTCAAACGGACAACTCTTGTAACAGCCCTGATGCTCAATAACAATCAGCCTGGAATAGACATTTTAAAATGAGCCCAGCAATAGCCTTATTTTTGCCATAAGCTGCTTAGTTTCCTAGTCATTGGTTCTCCTCCCTTTTCCCTCCCATTCATTTTTGGGGGTCTTTAAATTATAACATTATTATAGAAATGATTGTTGAACTCACGGATCATTAGACTTTGGAATAAGAGTGCCAAGCTCCTTGATTCGGTAATTAATATTATACCTTCTTCTTCTTTCAACTATTAAAGAAGAAACATTATTGATTATTCTCATTAATGCACAGTTCACTTTTGGTCAGCTGTAAACTTTCTTAATAATCTTTTAAAAACAATGGGCAAAAAACTTTCCATTTAGTCAAATGATAATACTTCTCAAGAATAAAATAAAAATTCTTTATTCTAAAAGTAAAAGTTTCAATATTAGAATTATAAATATACAATTTACACTGTTTTAACAACATTTTGTCACAAAACATTTTTTAAAATTCTTTAAAATACTATAATATTCATAATGCAATGTGTGTATATATATACTTATATGTATATCTGTTTGATTATTTCATACATTGACAATTTGTCAATCCATCAAGATTGTAATCATTGGAGGTCATGCAACACTCTTTACTCTTCTCATATACTGTCCTCAAAGTCTAACAATGTTTAGCACATAGTAGGTGTGTGTATCCAGTTAGACTCTATGACCTCCTTGAGGGCAGGGACCTAACTTACTTATTTTAGTATCATCAGAGAGCTTGACATACGGGAGGGGGTAAATAAATGTATATTGATTAGACTATAAATTTATTTTTCTATTTTAGTTTCCAATAATATATAAATAGCTTGTTGTTATACTTTGGCACTCTTTAGACACACCTGGAAGGACTATTAAAACAGATTTGCACCACACACCTAAAGATTCTTATTTGAGTGTGTACTGGAAGTAGGGGGACAAGAGTGGGCAAGAATTTCTATTTCTAAGAAGTTTCACGGTGATGCTGATACTGTTTTTGTAGGGCCAATGCTTTGAAAACTACTGATATCAGCTCTTATTCAGAGACTGTTTTCTTTTTTTGCATTTCCATACATTCATTGCTTATGGCAAATTTCTGAACATCGTAAATATTCAACATAAAACATATATCTGTCAAATTTCCTGTATTACTCTTCTCTAAGAGCAGTCTTCTACTCTATATTCCTAATATCAAGAACCATAACATATACTTGTATATGGTATCTTTTTCAACAGATACATTTAAACCTTTCAGAGAAGTAAAGGTAGAAAAGGATATGAAGAAGAGGAAAATATATTTTTTTAATGTTGGAAAATACTTAAACAGTTCACATTTGAGAATTATGAACTGCTACTAGAAACAAGGAAAGTCATCAGACTATGAATTGCCTTGATGAACTTACTCTACAAAGCAAATTACATGAATGAATTTGACCTTTAGGAATAATACATTGTGATTCCTCTAAAATGAGAATATAATCGGTTCTGGTAAGAGTTTATTTTCCCTCTTCACCAATCCTATTTCCCCTGTGCACATAATTCAGAAAACAGCTAAATGACACCACAAAAAACACTGACTAGAAAATAAAGGTAAAGCTAATAGAAACATATGTACACACATATAATACATATATACATATATAGAAATGTATATATAAAACATATGCATATATATAAATAATAAGATTTTATTAATAATTTTATGTCAACACACATTAACTCTTATAAGCCACACTTTTAAATACAAGATGAAGAACAACTATGAAGCAAGTTCACAGTTTTTTTTTTTCTCAAAATAAGGGACTGTTTTTGTCCTGTCATGTTTATTTAAGATATTTTATTTAAATCTATCTTATGTAGAATGTCAGAACCTTCTTCTCTACTCTTCTTAGATAGTAGTCTATGAATTTTTAAATGGCTAATTATAATGAGAAATCTGGTTCCCCAATGTTGTTCATATCTAGTACTAGTTATTTGTAAAGGAGTCAAGTTTTAAGAAATTACTAAACTACTTCATGCCACGGTGGTTTCACTACACAACAACATTTTTGACATATTCACTAAATCCTGTCCTTAGATCCAGACAAGAGAGGCTACTACTCCGATCAATATTTAGAGGACGCACTCTTGCCTTCTCTGGCCATGCCTCTCTCCACTCAGCAAGGCAGCCACAGGGCCAAGGGAACCCTTCTAAACTATACTCTGGGTTATTAGCACAAGCAATTTCCTCCCTTATTCCCTGAGCTCACTTCCAGAGCCTGCGCAGGCCACTTCCCTCGGTCCATCCTCCTGAATAAGGAGGTGCCTGATTTCTCCATCTCATATGACCTGTTATTAGAGTCTAATTAACCCTTAGGAAGGCATGAGAGCTCTATTTGTTCCAGAGGTGGAATTCAGCACTACAACACAGCAATGCCTTTCAGATAACATATCATTGAGAAGGGAGGAGCAAATTGACACAGAAGAATGGGAACCTAGAGTTATATTTCTTACTATTTAAATGTTGTACATTTTCAAAAGTCACTTTTATCTCTTTAAACCTTTGAATCAGTGAGTCACAACAGAATTCAAATGTAACCAAATGCACTCATCTCAGTCACAGGCAGCCTCCTTGGGAGTGAATGATCAAGGAGGGAATTCGAGATGTTTCATTTTGTGAAAATAGATAGCTTTCCTGAGAGTTCACATTGTTAATACTTCCCAAAATAAATCAAGTTGTATGTGCAATTAATTTTGGCCATCTGACATCAAAATACTTATGGAGTATAATAAAAGACCATACACCTTAACGTCTATGCATTTCCTTTTGCATTAATTTTATATGGAAAAATATATACTCACTGAGGTTGTGGTTGTCCTTTTTTTGTCTCTCTTTTGCTAAAGCTCTAGTGTCAGTTTCTGATCAAAAGAAAAATAATAAAAACAAAGCTTAGTTCTACCTTAAAACCCCTCCAGGCAATGAAATTCAGAACTCTCAGGTGAAAACAAAATATTATTTGCTCTAAATGGTACAATAATATTTTTGATGCAAATATTCAGAAATTTGGAACACAGTACTCTTCAGTAAAAGGCAATAGCAAAGTTTTCAGGCTCTGGGATAATAAAAACTGAATTTCTTTTCTGGCCCTCCATTTAATAGCCATGTGATCTATTGCCACACTTCTCTGGGTTTCAGGTTCTTCATCTGCAAAATGACTATAACACGATACCTACCTTAAAATCATTATGATAACCAAAAGAAATATAGTACACAGAAAATATAGTATTCAATTATTATTTTCAGGATTTTGAGATTCAGAAAGAAATTACTCCAATCTAAATATTTTATTAATAATTATTGTTTCTACATCCCAAGAGTTGGAACTCACTACATTTCTCAAATATCCATATGAAACAATTCCACACTTTCTTCTAGTAAATGGCACTTCCCTGTATGTATGGTGTGGTTGTATTTATATGACCATCAACCTCCAGGATGGCCTACAATGATTCTTAATTTGTAGTGTTCACATCTTGTAGTTCCCTCCCACATTAAATAAATAAGGCTGACCTGTGAAGCCACTAGCTTGTTGTGGAAATGACTAGTATGGAATCCAAGGCTAGATAATAGGAGAAATTTTTAACTTTCACATTGGCATCTCTTTGATCTCTAGTTGTCATATCATGAGGACACTCAAGCAACCCTATGAAGAAGTCCAAGTAGTCAGGAACAAAGGCCACTTGCCAACAGGCAGCACTATCCTACAAGACCTTGAGTGAAACACCTCGGGAGTGCATCCTCCAGCCTCAGTCAAGTCTCAGGTGTCTGTACTTCTGGCTGACATCTTGACTACAGCCTCATAAGAGGCTCTGGTCTGAACGAATTCACTAGGCCACTCCTGGATTCTTGATGCTCAGAGACTGAATGAGATTATAAATGTTTATTACTTTGAGATTATAAATATTTATTACTTCAAATTGCCAAATTTCGGGGGTAATTTGTTGTTATGCAACAAAAATAATACAATATTATTAGAGTTATAATTTAAAAAGTTAATAAAATAATACATTTTATTTAAGTGTATTTATTAAAAACTACAGTCATTATAGTCTGAATAATTTGGATGCATATACATTTTTGAATTGTTGATTGAGCTTTAAGAGTGGTCACGTTGTATTTATTTAAAATTTTACCATTAACTATGTAACATTCTTAAAGACTGGTGTTTGAGCTCCAGACCAAAAGTTTATTGTAGAAATCTCGAGTGAATTTATTTACTTTATTTTTATGGAGGAACTAACACTGGACTTGTAAGTCAGGAAACCCTTACGTTGATCCAGTTCTGCCTGTAATCAGCTGTTACACCTTTGGGAAAGTAGCTCATTTGACCCTGGGTTGATTTCCTCATTTATTTTGGAAGCACTTGACTATGCTCCTATAATTTGAGTTGTAACAATTTTGAAATGAACTATTGAAAACTCAGGGTTTGTTTTCAATTAAGAAAATTAAATGTGAGTCTATCATGAAATCCATAAAACAAGCTAAAAAGAAAAAAAATCCAATATTTGTTTTTTGTCAAATTCTGCATACAAAGAATAGACTAATTTCTCTAATTTATTATATCACTTTGTAACCATGTTAATAAATGGCATCTATTTAATATAAAAATGAACCTATGTTAAATGAAGCTGTCTTTTATATATGTATGTATATAAGTGTGTGTATATATGTATATATGTGTACAAAACATACGTATTTGCTCAATTTCCAAAATAATGAATCAATTCAGTCAAACTATAAGTTATATTAACTTACTGCTTGATTATCATAGAAAGAAATGATGAATTTACTGTCTCTTCTTTTTCGTAACTGTTTTGTTATACTTTTAAAATTCTAGTTAGCACAATATATGTCACTCATAACTTATGTCATTAATAAAAATAAAAAAGGTAAAACTATAAAAACAACACTACCTGTAATTTCTCTTTTCATCGGTAGACTACTTGGACAAGAAGCACTTGTAAGCCCCATGTTAATTGGTGAAATTCCTTGTTCACCACTATACACATCCAAAATACTTCCAGATAACTTGAGAGGAAAAAGGAAGAAAAGATTAATAAAACCTTCTGTGCATATTGATATATTTAGTTATATATATTACATTTTCCTCTTTAAATGTGGCATTTTGTTAATAATAATTTGTAATTTAAGGCATTTTGCTTTTAAACAAGACAAGAGTATGCATTCACTTTTTAAAAATGCAGCGTAAAATGCTTACGGATAAGATGCACTGAAAAAAAGTTATATGTGTTTAGACAAAAAAAGAAATCAGTTCATGTATGAAGGAACATTCTTATTAATATTTACAAAGTTATGGAAGTTTGATCCAGCATATGACCTGGTTATAAATTGATACAATTAAAAATATTATTTTGGACAAAAATCAATATGCATCTTTGCAAAGCTGGAAAGTTCGTCACATCCCACACATTAGGTATAATGGTTGAACATTTGGGGAGTCTTCTGAATACCATCAGTGCTACCAGCAACTCACAGTCAAGAGGTGTTTTATACTGTTAATTAAATGATAAACTCTTCCCTTCCTGGAAGGCATACTTTTTCTCATTGTACACTTAATGTTCCAGATTATTATAAATATCCAGCTGGTAACCAAAAGTAGTCTAAAACTACTTTTGCCTCTAGTGAATATAGGGTACATCCAATTATAGCAACACTACAATTCTTGAACTGCTTCTTGGGAACAATTTTTCAGAAAACCTAAGTTGTTTTATACACAATTCAAAATTATACCAATTCATTATTCAAAGTGCGCTTATTGATTTGATTTCCCAAGAAAATCAAATTTAAGTAATATTCATATTTCAGGTTAATACTCGTTATTCCAGAACAAACTGCATTCACTATGCAGGATTTGAAATTTTAAGATTTTTCCATTGTGAGTATCTTTATTCCACTTCTGTGCAATAAATAAAGAGCTGAATAAGAAGCAATTTTTTTTTTCTTTCCTCAAGGACTAGGAATAAAACATATAATGAAACAATGCTTTAACAAGTCTTCGGGGGGGCGGAGCAAGATGGCCGAATAGGAACAGCTCCAGTCTCCAACTCCCAGCGCGAGCGACACAGAAGACCGGCGATTTCTGCATTTTCAACTGAGTCTCTGCTGCTGATACCCAGGCAAACAGAGTCTGGAGTGGACCTCAAGCAATCTCCTACAGCTACAACCTACAGCTGAGGATCCTGACTGTTAGAAGGAAAGCTATCAAACAGGAAGGACACCTACACCAAAACCCCATCAGTGCATCACCATCATCAAAGACCAGAGGCAGATAAAACCACAAAGATGGGGAAAAAGCAGGGCAGAAAAGCTGGAAATTCAAAAAATAAGAGCGCATCTCCCCCGGCAAAGGGGCGCAGCTCATCGCCAGCAACGGATCAAAGCTGGACGGAGAATGACTTTGATGACATGAGAGAAGAAGGCTTCAGTCCACCAAATTTCTCAGAGCTAAAGGAGGAATTACGTACCCAGCGCAAAGAAACTAAAAATCTTGAAAAAAAAGTGGAAGAATTGATGGCTAGAGTAATTAATGCAGAGAAGCTCACAAACGAAATGAAAGAGACGAAAACCATGGCACGAGAAATACGTGACAAATGCACAAGCTTCAGTAACCGACTCGATCAACTGGAAGAAAGAATGTCAGCGATGGAGGATCAAATGAATGAAATGAAGCGAGAAGAGAAACCAAAAGAAAAAAGAAGAAAAAGAAATGAACAAAGCCTGCAAGAAGTATGGGATTATGTAAAAAGACCAAATCTACGTCTGATTGGGGTGCCTGAAAGTGAGGGGGAAAATGGAACCAAGTTGGAAAACACTCTTCAGGATATCATCCAGGAGAACTTCCCCAACCTAGTAGGGCAGGCTAACATTCAAATCCAGGAAATACAGAGAACGCCACAAAGATACTCCTCGAGAAGAGCAACTCCAAGACACATAATTGCCAGATTCACCAAAGTTGAAATGAAGGAAAAAATCTTAAGGGCAGCCAGAGAGAAAGGTCGGGTTACCCACAAAGGGAAGCCCATCAGACTAACAGCAGATCTCTCGGCAGAAACTCTTCAAGCCAGAAGAGAGTGGGGGCCAATATTCAACATTCTTAAAGAAAAGAATTTTAAACCCAGAATTTTATATCCAGCCAAACTAAGTTTCATAAGTGAAGGAGAAATAAAATCCTTTACAGATAAGCAAATGCTTAGAGATTTTGTCACCACTAGGCCTGCCTTACAAGAGACCCTGAAGGAAGCACTAAACATGGAAAGGAACAACTGGTACCAGCCATTGCAAAAACATGCCAAAATGTAAAGACCATCAAGGCTAGGAAGAAACTGCATCAACTAACGAGCAAAATAACCAGTTAATATCATAATGGCAGGATCAAGTTCACACATAACAATCTTAACCTTAAATGTAAATGGACTGAATGCTCCAATTAAAAGACACAGACTGGCAAACTGGATAAAGAGTCAAGACCCATCAGTCTGCTGTATTCAGGAGACCCATCTCACACGCAGAGACATACATAGGCTCAAAATAAAGGGATGGAGGAAGATTTACCAAGCAAATGGAGAACAAAAAAAAGCGGGGGTTGCAATACTAGTCTCTGATAAAACAGACTTTAAACCATCAAAGATCAAAAGAGACAAAGAAGGCCATTACATAATGGTAAAGGGATCAATTCAACAGGAAGAGCTAACTATCCTAAATATATATGCACCCAATACAGGAGCACCCAGATTCATAAAGCAAGTCCTTAGAGACTTACAAAGAGACTTAGACTCCCATACAATAATAATGGGAGACTTCAACACTCCACTGTCAACATTAGACAGATCAACGAGACAGAAAGTTAACAAGGATATCCAGGAATTGAACTCATCTCTGCAGCAAGCAGACCTAATAGACATCTATAGAACTCTCCACCCCAAATCAACAGAATATACATTCTTCTCAGCACCACATCGTACTTACTCCAAAATTGACCACGTAATTGGAAGTAAAGCACTCCTCAGCAAATGTACAAAAACAGAAATTATAACAAACTGTCTCTCAGACCACAGTGCAATCAAACTAGAACTCAGGACTAAGAAACTCAATCAAAACCACTCAACTACATGGAAACTGAACAACCTGCTCCTGAATGACTACTGGGTACATAACGAAATGAAGGCAGAAATAAAGATGTTCTTTGAAACCAATGAGAACAAAGATACAACATACCAGAATCTCTGGGACACATTTAAAGCAGTGTGTAGAGGGAAATTTATAGCACTAAATGCCCACAAGAGAAAGCAGGAAAGATCTAAAATTGACACTCTAACATCGCAATTAAAAGAACTAGAGAAGCAAGAGCAAACACATTCGAAAGCTAGCAGAAGGCAAGAAATAACTAAGATCAGAGCAGAACTGAAGGAGATAGAGACACAAAAAACCCTCCAAAAAATCAATGAATCCAGGAGTTGGTTTTTTGAAAAGATCAACAAAATTGACAGACCACTAGCAAGACTAATAAAGAAGAAAAGAGAGAAGAATCAAATTGACGCAATTAAAAATGATAAAGGGGATATCACCACCGACCCCACAGAAATACAAACTACCATCAGAGAATACTATAAACACCTCTACGCAAATAAACTGGAAAATCTAGAAGAAATGGATAATTTCCTGGACACTTACACTCTTCCAAGACTAAACCAGGAAGAAGTTGAATCCCTGAATAGACCAATAGTAGGCTCTGAAATTGAGGCAATAATTAATAGCCTACCAACCAAAAAAAGTCCAGGACCAGATGGATTCACAGCTGAATTATACCAGAGGTACAAGGAGGAGCTGGTACCATTCCTTCTGAAACTATTCCAATCAATAGAAAAAGAGGGAATCCTCCCTAACTCATTTTATGAGGCCAACATCATCCTGATACCAAAGCCTGGCAGAGACACAACAAAAAAAGAGAATTTTAGACCAATATCCCTGATGAACATCGATGCAAAAATCCTCAATAAAATACTGGCAAACCGGATTCAGCAGCACATCAAAAAGCTTATCCACCATGATCAAGTGAGCTTCATCCCTGGGATGCAAGGCTGGTTCAACATTCGCAAATCAATAAACATAATCCAGCATATAAACAGAACCAAAGACAAGAAGCACATCATTATCTCAATAGATGCAGAAAAGGCTTTTGACAAAATTCAACAGCCCTTCATGCTAAAAACGCTCAATAAATTCGGTATTGATGGAACGTACCTCAAAATCATAAGAGCTATTTATGACAAACCCACAGCCAATATCATACTGAATGGGCAAAAACTGGAAAAATTCCCTTTGAAAACTGGCACAAGACAGGGATGCCCTCTCTCACCACTCCTATTCAACATAGTGTTGGAAGTTCTGGCTAGGGCAATCAGGCAAGAGAAAGAAATCAAGGGGATTCAGTTAGGAAAAGAAGAAGTCAAATTGTCCCTGTTTGCAGACGACATGATTGTATATTTAGAAAACCCCATTGTCTCAGCCCAAAATCTCCTTAAGCTGATAAGCAACTTCAGCAAAATCTCAGGATACAAAATTAATGTGCAAAAATCACAAGCATTCTTATACACCAGTGACAGTCAAACAGAGAGCCAAATCAGGAATGAACTTCCATTCACAATTGCTTCAAAGAGAATAAAATACCTAGGAATCCAACTTACAAGGGATGTAAAGGACCTCTTCAAGAAGAACTACAAACCACTGCTCAGTGAAATAAAAGAGGACACAAACAAATGGAAGAACATACCATGCTCATGGATAGGAAGAATCAATATCGTGAAAATGGCCATACTGCCCAAGGTCATTTATAGATTCAATGCCATCCCCATCAAGCTACCAATGAGCTTCTTCACAGAATTGGAAAAAACTGCTTTAAAGTTCATATGGAACCAAAAAAGAGCCCGCATCTCCAAGACAATCCTAAGTCAAAAGAACAAAGCTGGAGGCATCACGCTACCTGACTTCAAACTATACTACAAGGCTACAGTAACCAAAACAGCATGGTACTGGTACCAAAACAGAGATATAGACCAATGGAACAGAACAGAGTCCTCAGAAATAATACCACACATCTACAGCCATCTGATCTTTGACAAACCTGAGAGAAACAAGAAATGGGGAAAGGATTCCCTATTTAATAAATGGTGCTGGGAAAATTGGCTAGCCATAAGTAGAAAGCTGAAACTGGATCCTTTCCTTACTCCTTATACGAAAATTAATTCAAGATGGATTAGAGACTTAAATGTGAGACCTAATACCATAAAAATCCTAGAGGAAAACCTAGGTAGTACCATTCAGGACATAGGCATGGGCAAAGACTTCATGTCTAAAACACCAAAAGCAATGGCAGCAAATGCCAAAATTGACAAATGGGATCTCATTAAACTAAAGAGCTTCTGCACAGCAAAAGAAACTACCATCAGAGTGAACAGGCAACCTACAGAATGGGAGAAAATTTTTGCAATCTACTCATCTGACAAAGGGCTAATATCCAGAACCTACAAAGAACTCAAACAAATTTACAAGAAAAAAACAAACAACCCCATCAAAAAGTGGGCAAAGGATATGAACAGACATTTCTCAAAAGAAGACATTCATACAGCCAACAGACACATGAAAAAATGCTCATCATCACTGGCCATCAGAGAAATGCAAATCAAAACCACAATGAGATACCATCTCACACCAGTTAGAATGGCGATCATTCAAAAGTCAGGAAACAACAGGTGCTGGAGAGGATGTGGAGAAATAGGAACACTTTTACACTGTTGGTGGGAGTGTAAACTAGTTCAACCATTATGGAAAACAGTATGGCGATTCCTCAAGGATCTAGAACTAGATGTACCATATGACCCAGCCATCCCATTACTGGGTATATACCCAAAGGATTATAAATTATGCTGCTATAAAGACACATGCACACGTATGTTTATTGCAGCACTATTCACAATAGCAAAGACTTGGAATCAACCCAAATGTCCATCAGTGACAGATTGGATTAAGAAAATGTGGCACATATACACCATGGAATACTATGCAGCCATAAAAAAGGATGAGTTTGTGTCCTTTGTAGGGACATGGATGCAGCTGGAAACCATCATTCTCAGCAAACTATCACAAGAACAGAAAACCAAACACCGCATGTTCTCACTCATAGGCGGGAACTGAACAATGAGATCACTTGGACTCGGGAAGGGGAACATCACACACCGGGGCCTATCATGGGGAGGGGGGAGGGGGGAGGGATTGCATTGGGAGTTATACCTTATGTAAATGACGAGTTGATGGGTGCAGCACACCAACATGGCACAAGTATACATATGTAGCAAACCTGCACGTTGTGCACGTGTACCCTACAACTTGAAGTTTAATAATAATAAATAAATTTAAAAAAAAAAAAAAAAAAAACAAGTCTTCATGAAGAACCTAACTTCACAACCCACTTTTTGAAAAACTCCAATTCAATCTGAGAGAATTGATAAAATCAGACTGGAAATAAATATGAAGAAAGGACATATTATGACCAAAATTAGTTTCTGAGATAATAGTCTATTATAGCATATATAATAAATTTTGTATATACCTGAGGGGAAAAATTTGAAAATGCAGTTGAAATCACATCAGTTTATATGCATGTCAATAAGGACATGTTAGACTTATATGGCTCTCAAATGTATTTTTTTATATTTTTTCATTATTAACTCTATTAGGACTCTTCACATTTATTTTATATAAACTTAATTGTAAGAGAATTTTTGCTTTATGGGTCTTGGAAGGGAGCTATAAAAGCCAGCTATTTAAGTCATCGCTATTTCTCCTCAATTTTCTCATCTGTAAAATAGGGACAAAGTTGAGCAAATTAGGCAGACAATATGTGTTAGTATCAAATAAATACAATTATTCTTTGGAAGAAATTCAAAAAGCAGTTTTTCTAAGATGTGACTCAGTTAGTTATACTTTTTAAAGTGTAAATTTTCCAAGGTCATTTTTGAAAGTCCTGTTGGTTACAAGCTGAGGCATCACCAGTCTGAATTGTACATTTCCACTGTGCCTTTGAGAAGCATAATGGACACATTGAACAAAAAGGGAGTGAGGGGGACAGAACTAGGAAAAGGGCACTTTCCCTCTGAAGAGCTTGAATTCAGCTGGATTTCAATGAAGAAGTGGCAAGTTGCAGAAATGTTAAGGAAGGAGCCATATTACAGATATACTGCAACAATAAAGCAAGAGGTTCCTAACTATAGCATTTCCTTGCCTCAATATTACCTGGTCAGAGAGCACCCAGTGCGTTATTCCTTAGAAATGGGGTTGAAATTCTGATAATGAATCTAATCCTGCTTAACTGTAGCCACATTGCATATTCTTCTGATCTTGGTTATTGTCTAATTTATACCCTAAAGCACAATAATTAATATTCTATTTAATTTTATGCTGTAGGTACTTCTCTATTGCATGTAAATGGCTAATCATTTTTTGAATATCATTAAACAATTGAGCTCAATTTCAAAGTGTGTAATACACTTCATGTAACCTAAAGTGCACTTTCTCCATTAAAAGACGTAAGAGTCCAGTGTTAGTGAAAATGTACAGATTGCATTCACCTGTGAAAAAGCTCACAAAGAAAACTTATATCAACCTTTTTGAAAGGTATAAGTTACTTATGTAATAAGGTTCAAGTTTTAACTTTATTTTATAGATCTGTAGGCAAATGAATACCTATTTTATGAAGAAATATTTATTATGATATTTTTAAAAGGTTGCTTTCTCAGTAAAGTAAAATCTACAATGTGACAGTAGGCAAATATATTAACAAAAAGTTCACAAACTTTAAAGACATAAAATAAATAATTTACTATAAAATCCAGTCAACAAAGTGAGAGAGAAGGCCTGATAGAGCAGAGTCTACTTCTCTATAAGGCAATACTTCTCTCTGATAGAAAAAAGTGAACTCCTGATCTGAGAAACTGCTTTGAGGTGAGGAGTGATTGACAGTAGTTTCTTAGTATCAGAGGTTCTTCCCCTTAGATTTTATTCACATCTCCACTACTGAGGTCATAGGGACTGAAATAGACAGAGTCTAACCTTTCCACATATATACTGCCATCTACAATAACTAATATTTCCTGAAGAAAATGAGATAGCAGGTCAAAATATCAAAACATTTGAGGATAATGACTATTTCAAAAGTAAGGCAACAAGCAACATTACAAATAACATCAAAGGTATTTGTAATATAAAATAATCAACAAAAAACATAATGACCAAAGCGACCAAGGAGAAATAAGAGATATGAGAAACAGAACGCTTAGAAAAAAATCCTATAGAATGGAAAAACAACATAATGGAAATGATAAAAAAGAAAAAAAGGATTGATAAAATATAAAACCAAATTTTAAAAATAATCTCCCACGAGGATAAGGGAAAGGACTAAGAAATAGAACATATGAAAGAACACCTAAACAATACAGGGAACAGAGTTATTAGAACTAAATTACAGACAATAGGAGTTTCAAAAAGAGAGAAAAATAATATTGGAAGAAAGACAGTAGTTTTTAAAGTGACAGAGACACATTTTTAAGAATTAATAATAATCAATGGACCACAGAGTTTTTTTTCAGCTTGTTATCATTATTTTATTTTCATTTAAAAATCAAAGTGTTTGTAGAATGCCTAATAAGAATGACAGAAAAAACCTACATTCAGATATATTATACTAAAATGAAACAATATACAATAATAAAGAGAAAAATCTAAAAGCCTAGAAAGAAAGATTATGTACAAAGAACAAAAGTCCAATTAATATTTTTCAATAGCAAAATTGAATGGAAAAATAAAACAAATCTGTATTTTAAAACACTGAAAGAAAATAAAATGAAGTTTTACAGTTTTAAATGCAGCTCAAATGTCATTCACACATGAGGCCATGATAAAAAATATTCTTAGGCATACAATGCTTAAGAAAGTTTATCCCACAAAGACTAACACTGGAAAAAGCTTGGGTCAGGTGCTTCAATAAGTAGAGATATTTAAAGAACATGCTCAAAAATATAAAATAAAATTGATCGAATATCTTGGTAAAGTTATTGTGGAATAAATAATGGGGGTGGATCCAAGATCAAAGATTAAGTGAAACACATAACCATGTAACTCAATTTAGATAATATCAGCATAATTGGGTTGCTGTAGCAGGGAACCCAAAGAATGCGAAAGTGGTAAGAATGTATTAAGGAGAAACTTTAAAATGGGGCACAAAAATGAATTAAGACAAGAAGAGCAAGTGAAAACATATCAATAATAATAATGATCTAAATAGGTCAAACTCCCTAGGTAAAGAGTTGACAGATAAAGTAAGAAAACGGGAACTAGACACAAGTATCTTACAAGAGACATATCCACACAGTAAAAGGACACATAAAGATTAAAAGTTAAAAAATGGAAAAAGATACATCCAGCAAATGATATTCATGGGGAAACTGATGTAGCTATATTAATATCAGAAAAAAAAGGGCTTTCAGGTTTAAAAAATTATTGGTGATAATGAGTCACTATTCTTAAAAGGTATAACAATTACAAGCATGTGTGCTCCTAATAAAGTAACCTCCAAATACGTGAAATAAAATGTTTAGAACTACAAGGGGAAATGAGTGAATATACCAAAATAGTAGAAGACTTTAACACATATCTCCCCTTTTTTGAAAAGTCAAGCAGACAAAAATAATCAGTAATGCTATAGAAGATTTGAACAATAAATGTTAAAGCTCAGCCCAATAGACAAGTATATAGTTTTACATGAAGAAATAGTGAATACAGTTTTCTTAAGTATATATGGAACATATACAAAAACTGATTAGGGTGCTCAGTTAAAAGAAACCCTCAACACATTTCATAGAGTATCTGATTGCCAAAATATTTAGAAATTTTAGAAAATTGTTAAAAACTTCAAAGTTTAAGATGAAATCATACTGGAATTTTAAAATACAACAAAGATAAAACACATGTAAAGAAATGTCTGGAATATGGCAAAACAATGCTTTAAAGAAAATTCATAGCCTTAAATAATAAACGATAAAAATAGATTCATTTTTGAATTATATAAATTAACCATCACTCTTTAAAAAAATAGGGGAAAATAACCAAACAAACCCAAAGAAACTAGAACAGATAATTTAATAAAATAAGGCCATAAATCAGTGAAGAACAAAACAATACAATGATAGATTCACAAAGCAAAAGTTGTTTTTGCTTGAAAAAAAATTAACAAGATTGACATGCTTCTGACAAAACTGATTAAATGAATAACATTTCAAATGAAAGGAGAAAGTAACTACAGCACACGTTAGATTTAAAAGGTAGTAAGTTTCTCCCCTAAAATTAGGAGCAAGTTAAGGTTGCCTATTTTCACTACTTCTATTCAACACAGTATTGTAAGTTTAGGTGAGAATAACTACGCAAGAAAAAATAACAAAAATTATCCATATTGGAAAAGAATAAACGAAATGATCTCTGTTAACTGTTGACATGATCTCATATTAAGAAAACCCTCCCTGAGATTCTACACTTACACACACACATGCACAAACGCACATACACATTCAAACTGTGTGCTGATTTTATGTACTGCAGCTTAGCTGAATGCATTTATTAGCTCAAAAATCAGTTGCATTTCTGCACAGGAACCATGAACAAACTGAAAAAGAAATTAAGAAAACTATTCCATTTAAATAGCATCAAAAGGAATGAAATATTTAGGAATAAACTTAACCCAAGAAGCAAAAGGCTTATACACTGAAAACTAAAAAATGCTTCTGAATAAAATGAAAGAAATCATAAATAAGTGGAAAGGCATTTTGTGTTCATGGATGAAAAGAAACAATATTGTTAACATTGCAATACTATCTAAAGCAGTCTACAACTCAATACAATTTTTATCAAATTCCAACTGCATTTTTTTAAAGAAATAGAAAAATGCATTTTAAATTCACATGAACTCTCAAGGGACCCTGCATAATCAAAACAATCTTGTGAAAGAAGGAAGGTAGAGCACTCACACTTCCAGATTTCAAAACTTATAACAAGGCTGCAGTAATCTAAGTCTGTGCTACCGTGAGTCTGGCAATAAGACACATAGACCTAGGGAGTATAACAGCAAGTCCAGAAATAAACTCTTTATGTTATGGTCAAATGATTTTTGACAAAGGCGCCAAGACTACTCAGGGGGGAAAGGAATTCTTTTCAACAAGTGGTGTTGGGAAAACTGGCTATCATCACGCAAAAGAATAAAGTTAGATGTTTATCTAACATCATATACAAAAATTAACTCAAAATGGATCGAATACATAAACATAAGAAAAAAATCTATAAAACCACCCACACAACGGGAGAAGCTACTAGCAGATCATGTATTTCTCAAGAGATTAAGATCCAGAATATATATATAAATAAATCTTCAACTCAACAACAAAAGCAAACGACCCAATTTTATTTATTTACTTTATTCTACTTTAAGTTCTAGGGTACATGTGCACAAAGTGCAGGTTTGTTACATCAGTAAACATGTACCATCTTGGTTTGCTGTACCCATAGACTTGTCATTTACATTAGGTATTTCTCCTAATGCTACCCCTCCCACAGTCCCTCACACCCCAACCAGCCCTGGTGTGTGATACACCCCACCCTGTGTCCATGTGATCTCGTTGTTCAACTCCCACTTCTGAGTGAGAACATGCAGTGTTTGGTTTTCTGTCCTTGTGATAGTTGGTTTAAAATGATGACAACCCAATTTTAAAAATAGGCAAAAGACTTGAATAGACATTTCTCCAATAAAGATGTATACAAATGGCCGATAAGCACATGAAAAGATGCCCAACATCACTAGTCATTAGGAAAATGTAAATCAAAGCTACCGTGTAATACTTCAGTCTCATTAGGATGGCTAATATCAAAAGAAAAACTGAGGAATGCTGGTGGGAATGTGAAATGGTGCAGCCATTGTGGAAAGCAGTATGGAGGTTCCTCAAAAGTTAAGTATAGTATTAACATATGATCCAGTAATTTCTCTTCTAAGTGTATATCCAAAAGAATTGAAAGCAGGGACTTAAACAGATAATTGTACACCAGTGTTCATATTAGCATTATTTGCAAGAGTCAAATGTCCATCAACAGATGCATAGATAAATAAAATGTAGTGTTTACACATAATGGAATAGTACTCAAGCTTAAAAAGGAATGGAATTCTGATGAATGCTACAACATGGGTGAAACTTGAAAAAATTATGCTAAGTGAAATAAGCCAAACACAATAGGATATATATTGTATTATTTTACTTATATGAGGTACCTAGAATAGTGAAATTCATAGAGATAGAAACTGGACCAAAACTTATCAGGGGCTGGAAATACGTAGATAAGTGGAGCTATTGCTTAATGAGTACAGAGTTTTTGTTTGGGATAATGATAAAGTTTAGGAAATGGATAGTTGTGATGGTTGCACATTATGAATGTACTTAATGCCTTTGAATTGTACACTTAAAAATGGTTAGAATGGTAAATTTTATGTTATATATATTTTATGCCAGTATAAAAACATAATGGGATATACTACCAACAGGGAGCAATATAAGGATGCCTAATTTCACTGCTTCTATTCAACATAGTATTATAAGTTTTAGCCAGAATAATTAGGCAAAAAAAAGTAACAAAAGCTACCCACACTGGAAATAAATAAGTGAAATGATCTATATTCACAGTTGACAAAATTTGCCATTGATTGTAAATGCTTAGACAAAATGCAAAATTTTCTAGGAAAATACTACTTAGTAAACGTAATTACTGACTGAAGAAGTAACTAATAGTGGTAATTGTATTATGATTACTGAAGAATCAAAACAAATTTTAAACATACTTCATAAGGAAAATACCTGAACTAGGTAGTTTTATGGGGAAAAGTATCATATTTTCAAGATATATATCAAGCCATTTTGTAAAAATGCTTCCAAGATGTAATATTTCTTATCTACAAAAATTCTACCACAGTAATAGTTTCCTAAAGAGAATTTTTCCTACCTCTTCAGGCTTAGATATTCTGATTCTCTTCATCAAATTTGTTACTCTTAATCTCCTACTCTACTACTGTGTAAAGATGCTGATTTAATTACATGTAGAATGATTTTATACAAAATTGTGAAACACTGTTTACCATATCTCCTTATCCTCTAAATGGAATGCTTAAGGATCAAAGTTTCCATTACGCATTTGCTTACTGTTAGGATAAAGAATCGTGTGTGTTTGTCTCACATTTTATCAAAATGGCACTTTTAAATTTAATTTAATTTTATTTTATTTTATTTTATTTTGTTTTGTTTTATTTTATTTTATTTTATTTAGTTGAAGTTACTAATGTCTCCAAATTGCAATTTTAAGTCCGGAAGAAAAGACAGTGAAATTTTTATTCAAATTTAGTGCATTGGCAACATGTTTTTAAGACAATACATGTTTTCATAACCCTAGAAAAATATAGCTTTGGGTTTGTTTAAAATCAGTGCTGCCCTATAAGAAACTAAAATCTGGGCCCAAAATTATTGTAGAAACATCTAAATAAAATTAACCTCTGAAAATGTTTATACATCCATCTATTCTTATCAGGACAAATACAGGACAACATAAATAATCTGACCTGAATTCCACATATGCTTTTTCTACTGTTTTGGCCTCTTCCCTCTCCGTATTTTATATCTGATCTATCACTCAAATACGACTTTTTTTAAGAGTCATTTCTCAGTTTGAAAATTCTCCCCTATTCTCATATTTCAAGATCCTCACAGCCCTAAGCCTAAATTATGTTCCCCGCCACTAGTATTTCTTCATCTCTCTCAATTAACTACCACTAACCCTCCCAGACTAACTCATAGTTTAAAAATACAACTTCCTTCTGCTTTCTCCCAGTCAAAAAATCTGAAATCTAAAATCTTTCTGCCTTAACTCATGTATTAAGCCCAAAGTCTTGTGTTTAGTTTTCAAAATCTCGCTGCACAGCCCCACTCTCTCCATTTGACATTATTTCCCACCACTCTCAAGATGAAAGATTTCTTACCACCACATGTAAACATACTGTGCCCATGGCTCTCAACAATAGACTTCAAACCCTAGCAAGAGGGAGGGTGTGAGGGGGAAGAAGGTTACTGCAAAGAATCTGTACATTTATATATGGGGAATTTTTTTAAGAAGATAATAAAATACAAGCAGGATCCTAACATATGTGCTCTGTCATCGACAGTTGAGCATTTATTATATATCAAGTATTAAACCAAGCATGTTTCATAATAATAATTTAAATAACAATATCTCAAGTAATCTTTATAACAACTCAAGTAAGTATAATTGTCATTTTAAACGTAAAATAATTAAAGCTCTAATAAACGAAATAATCATTTTATGATCATACAGCTTTATAAAGAAGTAGAGAGCTTGGATTCAAACCCAGGAATGTCTAACACAATCTCTGGATACTTTATTATCTACCCTATAGGTAGAAGGGCCCTTGCCTTTAAAATTTTTATTCTTAAGTGTTTTGAGTACTAAAAAATGTTACAAGGCATTGGATTTAATTTTTCTCAGTTTTATTCTTTCCCACAGCTGTTTTCTGCACTACCAATGTCCCCATTCCTTCAATAAGCATCCACATCTAAGGCTTAAGTTTGGGTAAGCCCTCTACAGCACTCTTCCTCAGGCCAGCTTGGTTTATTTTTCCTTTCACCCTAATAATATGGAGCTAACAAACTTGCAATACATTTTCTAATTGAATTTAAACTAATTGCTTTATCATTCTCCATTTTTATTCACTCAGCAAGAGAAAAGGCATTATAGTGTATATTTACCATGTTCTTGAAAATGGATTATATATGTAAAGCTAAGAATCTTCAGCATATATATGTGTATATACATATACATATATATAATATCCTAGATAATTTCATTATAAATACAAAAATGTAAAAAGTCTTATAGACACATATTATATTTCCAAATAATTTCTCAGTAGAGATAACAAAGGGAAAAAAATACCTTACATGTATGTGCATGTGCACTATCATATATTTAATGTGAGTGTCAAGGGAAACTGAAGGAGTATTTGAGTTGTTTGGATCCTATATTGTGGTTTTTGTGAAAACATTGATTGTGACCCTAAAATGGTAAAAGATTAGACGGAATAACTGTGGACATAATAGGAAAATAAACTTCTTGTATAAAGAGGATCACCGTAGGGGCGTCTAGAGTACATGATGCATGCAAAAAAAATGGCATTTGAAAGATAATTGTCTTTCCTTGTGGGTCTTTATTCATTTAGATGCAGTAAACAAGGTCTTTATAGTTTCAGGACACACACCATTAATATTCCTCTAAATTTCTTTCCTTTGCTACTAAAGCAGAGGTATACAGTTTAAATGACATGCACTGAATAGAGAAATCCCGCTGTGTTATTGTTGTTATTATTTTTGTCCTATTATGACATATGTAAATATAATGTGTTGAGCTGGAATAGGAGATCTCTTGTCCTTGGTGAGGTGGTTTACACATATAGTGGCAGATTATCTGGAAATATGATATGTGACTATATACAATAATAGAAAAGATAAAGTAAAACAAAGAATGATAATTTATAAATAATTTTGCATCATACATATTATATACAAATGATCTATTTAGTAATAAATAAATAAATACAATTAATGTAATGTAAACACTGCAACAATTAGTTTGAAACCCTCATCTTTTCATTAAAAAGTAATAATAAACATGAGTTTTAATATTTTTTACTAAATATACTGTTATAATTTTTTACTATAGTCCAGAGCACTGAAAATAATCTTGTAAGTAAACACGCTTGTCAATACAGCAGCATATATTTTATGCATTTCAAAGCTCAATGTTTACATACCTTATTTTATTGACTATAAGTTTATAAAGTTTAAATTCAGTATTTAAGGTGGTTTCATCTCCAAACACTGAAAGAATTCCAAAATATACTTGCTCACCAGTTTTAACTTTGAAGTGTCTATAACCTTCACAATAGCAATGGTTTTCTCTGTCTCCTTCATCATTTTCTTTTCCTTAAACTTGCAAGCAATAACCAAGAGAACTCTGCAAAAACTTCTACACTAAAGTGAACTTTGGTTCTTCTTTGGACTTTAAGACTAACCTGGTCTAGACTGTGATTGACAAAAGCTTGCTCACTGATGTTATACAGTCCTTTCAAGTTCCAACCAAGCACAGGGGGTTGTTAATATTTACTCATTCCTCGTCTCTGGAATGATCTTGAACTATAACAGTTTACTTAGATTGCCAAATGCCACCAGCATTTACAGACACTTGATTGAAAAAAACCTATATATGTTAAAAGAAATGAGTTACTATGCACATCCACGTCTCCGAAAGAAAGGGCTGAAACTAAGACCAATGGATGTAAATAATACACAGATCTAAACTCAGAGGCTAAGCAATCATTCAGCTGGAGTGTGCCAGATGATCAGATCTGTCTCAGACCCCTTCAAATCATATGATTCTAAAGTTCTATGAAATGGCTGCCTCCCTGAGACTGCTGGCACAGCAGAATGGGTAGGATAGTTGCATTGGTTTCATGCAGGGCTGGATTCAAGGCCCTACTTTGCCATTCATTAACTATGTGAACTTGGGCAAGTTACTTAACTTCTCTAAGCTTCTTTCCTCATTTGTAAAATGTTAATAGGCAATAATAGTCTCTGTCTCATAGGTTTGTTGTGAAATTAAATGTAGTTTTTCACTAAAAGCATTTTGCATAATTCTTGTCACCTAGTAAGTAACCAATGCATGGTAGTTATTATTATTGTTGTCTTTATTCTTGTTGCTACTGCTTTTAGTCCATTAAAAGTATTCCTGAATAGGATGTATAATGAAAACAATTATTTCAATACTATGCATGAATTTTAGTCATTTATTTAACATGCATTTGCTGAGCACCTGTGATGTGTTAGTCACTATGCTGGGTACTAACAACAACAAAACGAGCTACAGTTTTAGGCTCCAGAGACACAGCAGTAAATGAGACAGACAAAATCCCTGTCTTCAAGGGGTTTGCATTCTACAGGGGGAAGCACAGAATAAATAGGTAAATGCAATAATAAATAAGATCATTTGTGTTACACTGCTCATAAGTCTGAGGGTAAATAAGATAAGACATTGACTTGAGGAGTCATGGGGTAGGGTCTTCTAGTTAGGGTAATTGTGAAAGGCCCCTTTGACAAGCTGACATTGACTAAATATCTGAATCATAAAGAGGTAACCATGCAAAGATTTGAGATGAAAGCATTCCAAACTAAGAAAAGAAAGTACAATGGTTGTAAGATGATAATATTCCTGTAATGTTTAAGGAGGAGAAACGATGCCATTGAATCCAGACCCTGAAGTCAAAGGGAAGTGCTGACTATAATAAAGTGTCTGGATTATATTCTGAGTATTTCAGAAAATTAATAAAATATTAAGCAAGGAGAAACAGGATCTGGTTATTTCTTTAGGAAGATTATTCTGGCTGCTTTGTGAAGAACAGGTGTAAGGCAACAAAAAGTAGCAGGGAAGCTAGGTCGGAGCTTGTGACTATAGTGAGAGATGATGGAACATGTTTTACAGGAGGACATGATAGGAAGCAGTGAGATTCTGGAAATCTTGGATGTGGATTACAAAGACATACTGATAGATGTGGGTATGGGAGTAAGAGACAGAAAAGCAAAGAATGACCATTTTTGTTTGTTGTTTCACACCAACTAAAAGCAGATTTTGGAGGGAGGACTTCTTTTTGGCCATGTTATGTTGAAGATATCTGTTAGAACCACAAAAGATACCAAGTAAGCAGTAGAATATATAAGTTTGGCATATAGGGGAGTGATCTAGGCTAGAGATGTGTTGATGTTACCTATAGGACATGTATTGATATACGAGAAAAGAGGACCAAAGACTGAGTCCTGGAACACTCCAGAATTTAGACATCTACATCTATTAGAGAAAAAAGAACCAATAAATGAGTGAACAAATCAGAGAATTCACAGAATCCTAGATAGCTCTTCAAGAAGAAAGAAGTGGTCAACCATGTCAAATGCCGCTGAGAAGCCAAGTCAGGTGACAATGGAGAATTTGCTACTGGATTAGTTTGCTATTGATTGCTATTGATTGGCTTGCTATTGGATTGCTATTGATTGGTTTTCAGAGCCCTTTTAGAATTGTGAGGACAAAAGCCCTATTGGAGAGGAGAGAATGAGAGGGAAGGAAGTCAAGGCAGGGAGAAAATGGAGGCAGTGAGGTTTTTTTGTGTGTGTAAAGGAGTCATGAAATAGCCTGGTAGCCAGAGAGGAAATGTGTTTAAAGGGTGCTGTTTGGTTTGGTTTGCTTTTAGTGAGTGTTATTAAAGACTGATAAGTGCTGATGTTTATAATCCAGTAGATCAGCATATATTTATGGTCTAGAAGGCGCTATTTAAAGAAGAAAAGTACTTTGGAAGGGATTCCAGACATAAATGATAGATATGGCTTTAGATAATGAACTAGGACACTTATTCACATGGGAGCTCGTTATTTAAAAGAGCATGGAAACCTCTCCCCTCTCTCTTGCTCCCTGTCTCACCATATGATGCTCTGGATCCCCTTCCTTTCTGCCATGACTAAAAGCTTCCTGAGGCCCTCATCAGAAGCAGATACCAGGATAATGCTTCGTGTATATGGTCTGCAGAGCCATGAGCCAAATAATCCCCTTTTCTTCATAAAGTATCCAGCCTCAGGTATTCCTTTATAGAAATGGAAAAGGGACTAACACAGATAACCCATGTCATATAGTAGGTGAACATAATAATAAAAATTGATAAATATTTTCATTTTTGAAGCTTATTATAATAAACATCTGTTGATTTAGCCTGACTAGAATCCATTCACATTTGCTTAGGTAACAACTGCTGCTTTCTTGGTTCTCATTCTCAGTCTGGGCAATTAGTTGTGGAGGGCTGCTCAAGCCACAGCTCTAGGGTAGGCCCAAGACCCAGAGACATTGGCTTAGAAATAGATACGTGACAGAAGCTCCTCTGTTATCCCAGGGTTTTAACTGGAACTAAGAAGAAAAGCATTTCCTCTTAGGTATCCCATCCTTACTGAATGTTTCCATTAGGATGCATTTGTTTTTGAGAACCAGAAAATCCTGACATAATTGGCTTATAAAATAAAGAAAAGAAAACCTTACATATCCATAGGCAAAATAATTCTCCAGGGGCACATAGAAGCATTTCTTTCCATATCTGTCCATTTTCCCTTTCCCTTTGTTTCTCTTGTTTTTCCCACTTTATCTATCTTTCGGGGAAAAAAAAGGCTACAGAAGCCCCATACATCATGGAGAAGCAAAAACCCTTCTCTTTCTTGAAATTATAGACTAAAGAAAACTTCCAAGCAGATCTCAGTATCCTGCTCAACTTGCCAGAATTGCAGCACAGGCCCATTCTTAAAACAAAGTCTGGCAAGGGAAATGGGGCCACCAGAATTGGTTTAAATTAATCAGAAACTTCCTCTTTCTTGTGAAGGAATGGATGTCTGAAAAAAAAAAAAACTAGGTTAGCAAGAAAAAAGTGTATGCATGGCTGGGAATAGGCTATGACAGTGTCTGTTCAATGGCTGAGAATAAAGCCAGCACAGAAGAAAACAGAGACAAATTTACAAAGGGATGCCCACATACAATATTACTTAGGGATTTTTAGATGGCATGAACCAATAAATTCCTTTCATGTTTAAGCCCCTTATGAGTCAGGTTAACCACCTGCAACCAAAAGTTCACTGGCTAATATACTTACTCAAAGCTTTTTTCTGAATCTAACAAGTCTTTGCTTTTATCTACATAAACTATAAAAATCCTTCAGAGTTTCCTACTCCTATTCTACCAGCTATTCTTGTACATTCTCTTTTTTCTCACTTCTTGCCTTATGTTGTTCTCTTAACTTGCTACTTTTCTGCCTTCATGTCTATCTCTTAAAATCTTAACTATACAGTACTTCATAACTATATTTCAAACATCACCTCTTTCTAAAGGACTTCCAAAAATTCTCACTTTCGCATGGTTTCTCCTTCATTTGAGCTGCAGAGCAAATCTCTAACTAGCATTCAAAATGAACACATGTAGTCTATAAGATATCAATTAAAACAGCTTTCAGAGACCACTATTTTTAATTATTCCTATAATACAGAAATAGATACCAAAGCAAAGGCAGGTTACGTGATTTGCATAATATCTGGACTAGAACCATGTTTAACACAAGTTCCACATTCTTTCCCGCCCTAACTCTCAGGCACAACTCATTGTGCTACGCCGTTATATTGTCATCTCTTGACATGTAAATTGTGCCTCACTCAACCTGCAGTCTCATATTGTGTGAATATTATGCTTTACATATAATAAGTATTAGGTAAATATTTGGTTAATTGAACTGCTTGGTTTTATATGTGGATCTAAATTATCAATAATCTTTGGTTGATTAACCTCAGATATTTCTTTACGTAAATACACTTAGGCCAGTAGTATCCATCTATTTAAAAGTACATTTTGCATGTCAAAAGTATATTCCCAATGAAATTCATCACCAAGTTTTTACTGAGTAAACCATTCTACAAAGATTCTACGAAACAAGTAGATAATTTGACAGAGAATGTTTCAGTATACAATTTCAATGAAGTAAGTACCATGTACAAAGAAGAGAAGATTGCAGGAAATTAATATCATTTCCTCAAACTGAGAAGTTGAACATTGGTTAAGAAAATAGTATCCTCATGCTGTGAAATTAGAAAGGGATATATTAGCATTAATATCAAATGTATCTGGAGAATTAGTTTTCATGTCACTACGCTACTTGAAATCTGAAGAGAAAAAAGGTAGAGTCATCATTCTACATTTAAAAAAATGAAAACTACAAAAAGAATCCTGCAACAAAAACCAGGTTTTAAACCTCATCTGATATTTAGCAAGGAAAGTTAGTACTGGTGACTTGACTAGCACTACGTGTAGGTCCTGCATACTAGAGAAAAGGAGAAAGAGACACTTCTCTCATCAGATAGTCTACTTAAGAATTGATACAGAAAAAAAGGGATGCTTCTACCAGCATTTTTTTTCTAGGCCCTAAATTGAAAACATCCATCATCATATAGTCTAGCCTATTGACTTATTGATGAATACTCCACAACTCAATATAGTCAGAATTCAGTTTTTTAAAATTAAATGTTTAAAGTAACAATTCAATTGCAATCTTTGAGATCCTTTTTTCTCGTGTTCTCTAAAAGATTGTAAACCATAAACAAACCAACAAAACCAACAATAATCCTTCACAATGTGTTGAAAGAGCTTATATACCCTTTACAGATAACATTTTTATGATTCATAAATGAACAATCAGAAGGTGCACAGCAAGCAAATAGAAGATAAGACACTATCCCTTCATATTGCAGGAATTTGTACTGATTTCAACATAGAAGTATTTCTACATACTTTAAAGGAGGGTGAGGCCTGTTCTATCTTTTTCAATTTGACTTTAACCTCTGGCTGTTGGCTTAGAAGTAAATTTATATTTTTCATTGTTGCAATATTTTCTTTCTTGTACAAAGGTATAGAGCCTCTAAATCTGAAAGCTATATTAGTCATGGTAAAATAGTCAAAATTTAGTCATGACCTTATAAGGGTGTCTGATTACATGCTGTGCTTAAAAATAGAAAATCTAAAGATTAAATTCCTCACAGAAAATGCTAGCAAATTAGATATATAGTTAGATGCATGTATATAGGATTAGATAGATAGACACAGAGACAGAGAGAGAGATTAGCACAAGCACTATATTCTTCTTCAACCATTAGATAACCTTTTTTTCTGCACCAATAAATATTTTCTAGTGTTCATCTTTTATCTTGTCTGTTTAAAAAGTGCAGGAAAAAACACCATTTGCTAATCAAACTTTCTTATTATCAGAGTGTATTCATTTCAGTTTCAACGACTTTCTTGGGTCTGAGAGCACTTACTGTTCTTTGCATTAGCAGAGGAGAGTCTGCTCCTTCCTCTTTAAAACTTGATTCCATACCGATTATATCCTCAATAACGTCCTCCATCTAGCAAAATATAATACATTTAGAATATTGTACATAATGTTAAAAGTTGTGCTTCAATCTGAAATCAGAGAGAAAAATTCTAGCAATCTTTAAAAGTTTTTAGACAATTTAAATTGAGGTTATATATACATATATATAAAACCTCAATATTATATATATATATAAACACATTACTTTAGCATTGAAAATGCAGGAACCCTGACAATCTTTGGTCTGTTGCTTTTTCTTGCATTTGTGTCCAAAGGCTGACAGGTGACAACTTGGCAAAGCGCCCTGGACTAGTCTCTTGGAAATCAGTATCTACATAAATAGAGTGGTTATCATGAAATATCTCAAGGCAGACAGGGTCCCTATAGTTAATATGTACAGAGATTACTATGTACAAACTTTATTTTTCTTTTAAAATGTTCTGATTGCATCTTGCACGTGGGTATCTAAATATTCATGGTTAAATATTAGCCAGTACATTCCTGTAGATATAGAATAGATGGAAACATTTCATCCTACCTTCTCTAAAGACCAATAATAATAGATAATAGCAATAGCAATAACAAAAACAACAATAATTCTGAACATTTTAAATAGTAACAATAAAAATCACTTTTATAGTGCATGAGATGTACCAGGCATGCTTCTAAGTGCTTTGCATACATAATTCATTTAATACTTATAATATCCCTATGAAATGAGTACTCTGCTATACAGAAAAGGAAACTGAGAGAAAAAAAATTTAATAATTTGTCCCAGATTATATAGTGAGTGAGTGGCGGAGGAAGGACTGACATCCTAGAAATGTGGCTCTATAGTCCAAATCTCAATGGCTTTCTATTTCCTTTCTCAATTCTTCTCTAAAATAGAAACTTTCCTTCCCTTCTGTACTTTAGCTGGAGGAGATTTTAAAAGTTTATACATTTTAAAAAATGGTTGCTTCTCTCTCTCTTTATCTCTCTCTCTCTGCTCTAGCTCTAGCTCGCTTTGCTTCCATTCATATTCCATTTCGTGAAATTTTTAAGTGTGATATAAACTCAAAGATATTGTGAAAGTTTTATTTATATAACTATAGTACTGTGAATTTCCCATGATATATGCAGATACGATCAGGAGTACACTCTGATAGATATGGAAAAATACCTTATAATTCTATTGATGTTATCTTCAAAGCAAGATATCTAGGAATGTAAGAGAATTAAATGTTCAGAGAATTCTACTAGGATAGTCCAAAAAATATGGAACACTATTCACATCTTAACAAATATTAATTAAGCAAATGTTTACTGTGAGATCTTGTGGTTAGAACTGGAGCTACCGTAACCAGTAGCAGGAAATTTTTACTCTTATGCAGCTCAAATTCTTAGGGAAACAGACCCATAAACAGCTTAATAACAAATAGCAGGCTGAAGAAATTAAAGCAGGAATAGGATACAGCTTGATGAAAATGGTTGTTATTTTATAAAGAGAATCAGAGAAGATTTACTGACATTTGAGCAGAGATAAGATTAACATCGGGAAGGGTGATCCTTGGGAAAGGAATAAGAAAGACCTAAGGTAGGAACAAGTTTAACATGTTTGAGAAAGAATAAGCACTAATGGGAATAGAGTAGAGTGTGCAAGGGCAAGAGCAGTTAGAGATGAAGTGGAGTATGCAAGAAACTGACATCATAGAATCCTCAAGGCCGGTGGTAACCAATAGAAATTTCTGCAATGATGGAAATGTCCTATATCTGAAATGACAAATGTATTAATAGTAATAACTAACCACATATCCACATATGACTACTAAACACATGAAATGTGGCTAGCATAACTGAGAAACTGAAATTTTAATTTCATTTAATTTTATAAAATGTTACTGAATTCGGCCAGGTGCAGTGGCTCACACCTGCAATCCCAGCACTTTGGGATGCTGAGGCCTGCGTATCACTTGAGGTCAGGAGTTCTAGACCAGCCCAGCCAACATGATGAAACTCTGTCTTTGCTGAAAAATACAAAAATTAGACAGGTGGTGTGTGCCTGTAGTCCCAGCTACTTGGGGGGCTGAGGTAGGAGAATCACTTGAACCCGGGAGACATAGTCTATAGTGAGCAGAGATTGCACCACTGCACTCCAGCCTGGGCGACAGAGTGAGACCCCATCTCCAAAAAAATAAAAATAAATACAAATAAATAAGTTATTGAATTTGAACTAACTTTAAATTCAAATAGCCACATGGGGTTCATAGGTACTACAGGGGAGGGTGTAGCTCTAGTCATGGTCAGATGTTAAATCCTTGTGCACAAAGAGATCTTTAAAGAAGCTAGGTTAATACATGTGCATATTTTGTTTCTTTTGTTCAGTCCAGTCTCTGAAATTCTTTAAGTAGATTCTTGATTATTATTAAAACTGAATTTTTATTTTGTGATATTTTACTCATATTCTGCCACTAAATGGGAAAAAACCTTGTACTGAACAGATGTGAAGAAGACTTGAGGAAAGAAGATTGCTAAACATAATTTATGGGGAGTGCTTTTCATTTGGATACTAGGAGTGGATTCAGTAAAAATTACATATAAGTCATTCATCTATTTTCTCTCTGGAAGTTTACGTCATAAATGACGCAGGCTGTTTAATTTTTCATTTTGACTATAAAGCATGCTTAGGTTTCCCTTATTCCAGAAAGAAACTTTTCTTTGTTACATGTGAAACATCCTCCTTTGGAGGTTGTGCCTTTGCCTTTAACATTACCATCCCTCATTTCTGTCATCTACCTACATGACTACTTTTTCCCCTAATTTCGGTTTTACCATTCTCTTCATGAATGTTAAAATCTAAAATCCAGCCTAAAACCTTCGCAACTTCTAAGTATCTCCATAATTAAAAACCTAGGAATCCATTTGTTATTTTAAAGCGACAACAAACACACCATTTTGTATCAGATGAAATGGAATTAATAGATCAGACGAAATGAGAATTACAAACCCACAAGTAGGCATCCTCAAAATAATAAATTAAGATCATAAGAATACAAAGAGAGAGCAAATTGCTTGACAAAAGTAAAAATGGAGATAATAGGCATAAAAAGTATAAGATTCAAGGACAAAGGAAAACATTTATATGCTTTCAGATATGTAAAAATAAAGATTAACAGAAGAACAAGAATAAAACTTGTTAACAATACTGAGTGCAAAAGAAAATGAGATAATACTAGAAATATTAAAGGTAAAGAACTTTGAACCTACACATTTATAGCCAACAAAGTATCTTTTAAGTATGTGGATGAAATTAAATTCTTTTTGGATATAAAAACTCAGAAAGTTTAAGGCAAAAATACCTTTTAAAAACAGTTTAAGGAGTACTCCAGTCAGAAGATAAATAAAACCATGAAATTGATACAAAATAAAAGAATGAGTAAAGGACAGTAAAATTTTTGTGATCTAAGTAACTCTATATATATGTAGAAAGAGACATACATGCGCAATAATTATATATGTATTTATATAGATAAGTATGTATATATACATGAATTCTGTACATACATAAATTCTATAAATATCCATACAGAATGGTAGGTCACAACAAGGAAATGAGACCATTCTAAGGTAGATTTTTGCTTAAGAGTATGGCATATACAATGTTAAACAAGGATATAGATGTAGAAAAAATCATAATGATGACTCAATATATTAGGAGTAACAGAAAAGAAGATAAAAATTGACCAGTGGAAGATAGAAAAAAGACGGCAAAGGAACACGAAGTATAGTAACTTAAAACATAAGAAATTATAACTGTTAAATCCTAATAGTAAAGTAAGTACAAGAATGTAAATGAGTTAACATACTGATTGAGAAACTCTCTCTTGAATTGGATTCTTAAAAGGTTTTGTAATATTTTATTTATAAGAGACACACTTAAAACAACAGAAAAAGCTGAAACAAGGTTAAAAAAAGTATCATAAATATAACCAAAAGGAAATCCACAGTAGTGGTATTCATATTAAGCAATATAAAATTCAAGGTTAAAATCTGAAGGAAAAATAATACCAAGTGATCATGAACACAAATGCACCTAAAAATATACACAACTGTCAGAATTCTATGGAAAAGTAAATCAACACTTGTAGTTGAATATTTTAACTCAACACTCTCTAAATCTGATAGTTCAGCACATAAACCTAAATTTAGACTTCTCTTTACCTATACTTAAAGCCATGCCTTGGGTCTTGTCATCATCTAAACTGCTTCATTTCTGAAATCTTAAAATCCATGACCTTACTCATCAAATGCAGCCTTTGTTTTCCAATCTAAACACTGGCAGATGACCTGAACAATTTTTATTTTATGACCTTTTATGCCTTTGCCCTGTTACCTTTCTGTCCAGCTGTCCCAAACATCCCAGGTGGTCAATCTCTCCACCTTCCATTAACTCTGAATTCAAGTAGAATGGCTTCTGCTCACCATCCTACTGACATTCCTTTTGTTATTTTTATTGACTCATAGCCAAGTTCAACAGATATTGATCAGTTCTTATTTTACTAGACTCATCTGCTATACTTGGGTGTGTGAATCACTCCCTCCTTCTTTAATTCCCTCTTTGGCATCGATGACATCGCACTCTCCCAGTTATCTTTTTACTTTACTTTTATGGACCTTCTCTTCTGACCATCCCTTAAATGTTGGTCATCTTCAGAAGAGTATCTTTAGCTATCATCTCTCCTCACTGTATTCAGGTTCTCAAGGGTATTTATTTCTCATTCAAGATTTCAAAGACCACCCACCCATATGCTAACAACTCTCAAATCTCTTCCTCCAGTCCAGCAGATTTGGATATCTAGCTGTCACCAACATCTCCATGTGATAATCTCACTGATACCACAGTTCAACATGTTTTAAGGGAGAGTCTTACTTTCTCGCACTGCAAAATAGAAATAGGCTCCCAGCTGTTCCCTATCCCTGACTCCAGACTTCTCCCTCTATATAGTTGACAAAGTGATCTAGAGTCCAATTTGATTATGTCACCCTAGCTCCCAAGTTTCAACCCTACAGTGACTTGATACTGTTTAACATGGAGTACTAGCCTCTCTGCAATTTGCTGATTACTTACTTCTTTGATGTCATCTTCTACCACCATCTGCCTTCTTTTCTATTCATTTCACACTGTTTCCCATCTCTATTCTGCACTCATGCTATCCCATCTGGCTAAATGCCCTACTAGTCATTTTCCTCTAAATCTTTTTACATAATATTATAATTATTTGTTATTTTTTTTCTCTTGCCCTCAACCTGAAGCTCCTATATGGTATAGATTATATAGGATGTGCAGTTTGTTCCCTGAGCATGTGGCAATGGCAGCTGTCTGAATGAAGAAACAAATGAAATCTTACTGGCCGGGCGCGGTGGCTCAAGCCTGTAATCCCAGCACTTTGGGAGGCCGAGACGGGTGGATCACGAGGTCAGGAGATCGAGATCATCCTGGCTAACATGGTGAAACCCCGTCTCTACTAACAAATACAAAAAATTAGCCGGGCGCGGTGGCGGGCGCCTGTAGTCCCAGCTACTCGGGAGGCTGAGGCCGGAGAATGGCGTGAACCCGGGAGGCGGAGCTTGCAGTGAGCTGAGATCCGGCCCCTGCACTCCAGCCTGGGAGACAGAGCGAGACTTCGTCTCAAAAAAAAAAAAAAAAAAAAAAAAAAAAAAAAAAATTCTTACTGACCATTCTAAGTTCTTTCCTGAGAAATAGATCTTTTATTTTCATTTGTCCTTTGAACCTCTTCTCCTGGTTGTCCTCTAAGTTAACTCATCATCACTTTCATGCCAAACTCTACACTCCCTCTGACTACTTAACAGTCCCTTCATCTATGTTATTCATCCTGTAAAGGTTCAAAAATCTCAAAATTGCACCAAACTCATCTTCCACCTTCACTTTACGTATACAATATGACACTGAGACGCATCAACATTACCCCTGAGTTCATTTCTTGCATTCTCTCTACCACCAATTTTCCTGATTCAGGCTATAACTAAATTGCAGTGTAATATTCCGTCATCTCTTCATGTAGCATGAACCTTAACCTCAAATCTTTCCCTCTCAACTGCCATTTAAATGTTTCTGAAACATTGCTTTGATTATGATACTTTTGTACTCAAAAATTTGTTCCCACAGCAGATCCATTGAGAGTTGTGTAGTAAATATCAATTTTCTTCTTCTTTGTTACTAATGTTTTTGATGAAACAATATGCTCAGAAGAAAAAATGCATTTTTCTCAGCTTCACATCAGCTAAATGTGGCCATGTGACACACTTTTGACTAAGTTATAAGCACAAGTCTCTTCCGAATTTCTGCAAAAGTTTTCCTTTCCTCATGGAGGCATTCTCTCTACTGTTCATCTGGTTTGAGGACCTGAGAGGTGAAGCAGCCCTCTTGTGATCACTTGAGGCACATTAAGATAAAAGTCACATAGTAAAGAAGAAAGACAGAGGAAGAATTGATCTATACTGACATCACAGAGAACTACAACAGCCTCTGACTACCTACTTCTGGTCTACTTTTCATGTGAGTTGCCCTATTTAAAATGGAGATAATAGGGGCAGGGCATGGTGGCTCATGCCTGTAATCCCAACACTTTGGGAGGCCGAGGCAGGTGAATCACTTGAGGTCCAGAGTTCAAGCCCACCCTGGCCAATATGGCGAAACTCCGTCTCTACTAAAAATACAAAAATTACCTGAGTGTGGTGGCATGTACCTGTAGTCCCAGCTACTTGGGAGGCTGAGGCACGACAATCTCTTGAACCCGGGTGATGGAAGTTACAGTGAGCCAAGATCGTGCCACTGCACTCCAGCCTGGGTGACAGAGGGAGACTTGTCTCAAAAAAAAAAAAAAAAAAAAAAAGGAGATAATAGTAAACCATAGTGATGTTTAAAAAGTTAAACTAATTTAAAATACCACCTGACATAAAATAAGGACTAAATGAATACTCTCTTATTTTTGTTGTTAATATCACTGTTAATATTCTAGGTTGTTAATAATTATAAGATATAATTGCATAAGATTATATGAGATAATATAAGATTATTATGGGAGAAAAATTTGTAACTCTCCTTTAGTTAAATCACTGGAAGTGGGTTTCTCTTGCATGTTCCTAATGCAGATCTAACTGATACAGTCCCCCACAACCTTGGAATCATGGTCTAAGTTCCCAGATCTGCATTTAAGTCCTGTAACCCCACCCTAATCCTCCTTGCTAACCTCAGTCACTTATTTGCACCAAATTGTATCACTCTCAAGCCCACTTATGCTTGTCTACTCTGCCCCTAGCTTATAGCATTCTCTACTCAAAAAAATTATCTTCTGTCATCTTTGCTGTTGATGTATATGTCTTTCAACACCCAACTCAAGTATCACCTCTTCCAGGATTTCCTGAGACCTCACACTGAAAAAATTTATCTTCCTTCTGATTTTCTAGAATACCTTGATTTCACTTTTCTAATGGTTCTTCCCAAATTATACCATATTACTTAAAGTATCACTGTACCAAAAAGAGCAAGTAGAGAAATATTATTGAAATAAGGGTACTCATTATTCATTAACTTATGAATTAGCCAAAAGGTACCGATTATTAATTGGCAAAAATTTGTCCTAGGAGCTAGATATTAAAATGTGAACAAGGTATGGTAGTTTCATCAAGGAATTAACAGACTAGAAGATAAGAAAAACACAAAAGGCATAATTAAAATGTAGCATGTGCTGTGAGAATGCCATGAAAAGTGCAATCATTATCCATATGATATCAGCATTGCTATGAAAACTCAAATAAAAGGTGCTAAACCCAGACAGAGCATCATCACTGGGGAAAGCACTTAGACAAAACACCTGAAATGAATTTTGAAGGGCGAGCTAGAATTATCCAGACAAATGGTCGTGATCAAATAAGCAGAGGGTAAAGAAAAGGTGTAAGAAGGAGAACCCGGCCACCACGAGAACCAGTGGTGAACCAATAGAGCTGAAACACAAAGCTCTATGGGTATACTAAAGGATAAGTCTGAGCCAGGTGCAAGGGTTAAGTGCAGAAGGGTCCATGCGCTATTGGTACAAGTTTGAATTGCATCTTAGAAAGACCCATGTTACAAAATGCTTCTTTTGATTTTATAATTCATCTTAAAGATTTTCAGTCTTCAAGTTACTCCTAATTCCAATGACCAAATCCTGAATCTAAAGCTGTTCTCAGACTTATCCTGTGACAGCTATGATTTCTGGGGTCTTCTTTGAATTGATGAACTTCTCCCTGATGTCACAGGTGGAAAAGGCTTGGGAGAAAAAAAAAAAAAAAAAAAGGATGGCAACAGAAACCATCTTCTGAGCTCCCACTCTGCCCTTGTGTTAAAAAGTTAAAATTCAAGCATCAAAACAATTCTACAACTTTTACACATATGGGTGAGAGAAATTAAGGACTGAAACCACACAACTGTACTATACTGACTATATCCAAAGACTCCAAGCACCAGTAAAAGTGTTAGACTATTGCAACAGCACAGGGTATATCCTAGCTATCAAAGATAGTAAGTCTGTGAATGATGGCAGTATGTGAAGATGTATAAACATACCAAATTCAAAGAGACCACACACTGATTAAAACTATTACAGACTCAGTAAAACTCAGATTAAATGGACATTAATGGTTGGGAGATACTTTTGTATATATAATTTAAAATATGATGGTTTTAAAAAATAGAAAAAAAAATTGTCTATAGCCATTGTTTGTTCACATTGCCCCAAGGCCAGAGCAATTCTTGGGACTTTCAACCCTTCTGAGCCATGAGATTCTTTGATTGAGAGCACCCGAAGACCACTAAAAACATGTGAATTTTATTTATATATACAAGCTTAGTATAAAAGCAAAGATGTGTGCTTAAAGAATTAAAAAAACATAAAAGGCAGAAAAGAAAAAATAAATATATAAAATAATAAAAATAAATAAAAATATAAATATAAAAATAAAATAAATAAATAAATAAAATAAAAAATAAATAAAAGAAGAATCTATGTTGCTTACCCATTCTCATTTTTTAGAGTACATATTTTATAAAATATATAATAAAATCATTTCTAGGTTTTACCTAGAATTAACTGGCATATGCATATCCTTCAAGATTTGTTTTTCTCTTTAGAAATCAATCTTTCACACAAGAAAATGAACTTTGGGATAAGTAGTTGTAGGATAAATTGTAGTGTGTGTAGATCTAACATTTACTGAACAGATTGTTTCATCTAATATATATTTTTACAATCTTCATAGACTGAATAGAGAACCTGGTTCTACATTCATTTTTTAGGAAAGTTTTTTTGTATATCCACTACTGTAAAGATAGAGTAAATATACATGCAGGTACTTACATTCAGTTTTAGATTTCAAAAAGTCCCATTTTTTATTGTTTTATTTTGTATTAACAATCTATGCCAGATCCTTATTTTTTTCTCTTTTCCAGATTAACATAAAATTTGTTTAAAAAATTCTCTATCATTTGGAATTTAAATACTGGGATTCTGAGCATTATCCTTTTGTGCCTGGAGGCTACAGGCTTAATAGATGGTAAGCATTGACCTGAAATCGGCAATAATCACCAGGAATGTAGATTGGGAGATTAAACCTGGGAGATCATAGGACCATAGCTTTACCTAACAAATCTAATGGAAAAAAGAAAAGAAAGCTCAGTTATTACTGTAGTTTTTTAGACTGAAATATTAAAGGAAGCCTTTTTTCTAGTACCACTGTTTCCCAGTTCTAGTCACACGTCAATATTTTCTGAAGGTTCATTACAAGCAAATCACAATAAATATAAACTCCACGAAGCTAAATACTCATTTATTTTGTATGATGAGCACTTCTAAATTTCGGTTATTTAGTAAAGAGTAGCCAAGCATTTATTAAAAATAGAATTGAATGTATAGAAAAGCGGAAGTTAAAAGATCTAGATATAATGTCATATAATATAAATGCAATAAAAGTATTCGTCTTATTCTAATAGTCAATTTCTACAGCAAAAATTTACTGCTATTTAAGCAATTTCTGCCCGTTTTATTGTAATGGATATTTAAGACAATCTAACTACTGATAAATAGTTCAACTAAACTTATCAGAAAACATTTACAATTAGAGCTAAATCTTCTAAACACATACCACTATTAGTGTCTATTTTAATTCACATTAATACATAATTGAAGTGCGTATTAAAAATGAATTTTTATATTTTATTATGCATAGGAATTTATATGCATATAGTTAATAAATAGAGAATAATTAATTAATTAAAAACACATTTATTTTGTTACATTTGCAATTGGAAAGTTTACTGTAAAAATGTTGACTTCAATTACTTTATAGAGATTTTTTCAAAAACTGATGATATATTTTTATAACCAGCCATTAGACATACATGCCATTGCGCATTGTCATCTTCTTTTCCAAGAGTTAGTAACTTGGTGAGCGGGTTTTCTGAGAGGCCAGCATCACTGTCCAGAGTTGTGTGTGCCTGCTGCACGAGAGGCCCACCACTTGGCACTGTAGGTTGTGACCATTTAAGAGTTGGATTGATGATCTGATGATCAAGGATCATGAAAGAATTTACTTGCTGTCTCTGGGCTTTCTGTAGCTGAGGCCCGGAAGAACTTTCCAGGTGTGCTGGGACCTACAAGATCAAAATCAAACAAATACAATGTGCAGCATTATCTGTGAAATCAGAGTTTTCCTTTCCATTATTGCACTAGGATAATAAACACACTATACCATAGCATCTAGTTTCAAATCTATCATCCATATTTCTGTCATAACTTACATACAATTTTAATGGGTTATGATTATTAAGAAGTTAAACTTTAATAAAATATTTTAAATGCTAATCAGTTTTTTTAAATGAGTAGCCCTAAAAATTAGGAATAAATACATAAGCCACAATATTTTTTCAGGGTCTAAAAAATTAGGGCCCAAAATAACACAGAGAAAACACAGATGATTCACTATTTTAAGTAATTTGTATGTAACATGTATTACTTGGATTCCTTTATATTACACATAAATATTCTACGAAATATGATCAAAACTTTGTTCTTAAGAAAACTAAAGATTTTAAGAGAGCAGGAACTAGAAATATATGTACAAAATATTAAGTGTGAAACTGTATGGGTAGTGAAATTCTAGGTGATTTTTTTCTACTTTTCTGTACTTCCCTATTTCTTTCTTTTTTTTTTTTTTTTTTTTTTTTTTTTGAGACGGAGTCTCA